>NC_079196.1:39192051-39244551 GCF_029499605.1 Hyla sarda
AAAACCTGGAGTGGGTCCAAAACACAGATAAAAAAAAATCTTTCCAATATAGGTTTTCTGTGATGTTACTTCTCTGTTTTTGGCAACAAATACCAACGAAAATACTTTTAGGATGCGTTCACACTCTTGGTTCTTGCAGGTTTTCCGCTGCGTATTTGAAAGTGGGCGGACTCTTCTCGGGTGTCCGTAGCACATTTTCCACGGCGGAATTTACGCTGCGGAAAATACGCCGCAGTCCCTACTGACTACTATGGGGCTTGCGGCGGATTTTCCGCAGCGTAAATTCCTCCGTGGAAAATGTGCTACGGACACCCGAGAAGAGTCCACCCACTTTCAAATACGCAGCGGAAAACCCGCAAAAACAAATAGCGTGTGAACGCACCCTTTGGTGGGTTATTTCTGCCTGGGAATATTAAGCATCCATATCCCATCTGAGTAATACGGTACCGTAGAGGTGTATGGCGCCCTCCTATACCTCTAGTTTCATACAATGACTTGCAGGACTTTTGTCTGGTTAGTTTCATATGAATTAATAAAAAAAATTTTTTGCATGCTTCATCTAATCATTTTTAATTTACATTTTTTTTTTAATTAGATATTTTTAATATAATTTTTTATGTAGGCAGCACACACAAATTCCACATAACTGTACACTGAAATTGATCCCTTTTGGGGCTCAGAATCTAAATTCACCTACCCGAAAAACCCATGTAAGAACAAACTCCTTGCAGATGTCGTCATTGTTGGGATTTGAACCTAGGACCCCAGTGGAATTTCGCACTTAATTTTGCGTAGGAAATAAGCATTGGAAATAAAAGAATTAATGTGTTCTGGATTCCAGTTGAAAGTTCTGCTACAGAACTTCCATAGTTTGCAATGAGCAGCAGAATCCTATTGAGATCATTGGGACTCTGCTGCAAGGGACGTATTCACACGTACAGTATCTGGAGCATATTTGATGTGCAGGCTTTGAAGCTGCAGATCTGAAGCTTTGTTAAGGTTATTGGCAGGATTATACCATCAGGAGACGTGATAATTTAAGGCGCATGTATGCCTAATGCACTCCCCCAAAATGTATTTTTCTGTAGTGCCCCTTTAAGGTAAATGAAGGCCTATAGATACTGTTAGTGTAAAGGGGTACTCCGGTGGAAAACAATTTTATTTTTCAGGTCAGCTGGCTCCAGAAAGTTAAACAGATTTGTAAATTACTTCTATTAAAATAATCTTAATCCTTCCTGTACTTATCAGCTGCTGTATACTACAGAGGAAGTTGAGTTGTTATTTTCTGCTGACACCTCTGTCCATGTCAGAAACTGTCCAGAGTAGGAGAAAATCCCCATAGCAAACCTCTCCTGCTCTGGACAGTTCCTGACATGGACAGAGGTGTCAGCAGAGAGCACTGTGGTCAGGCTGAAAAGAACTACTCAACTTACTCTGGAGCATACAGCAGCTGATAAGTACTGGAAGGATTAAGAATTTTTTAATAGAAGTAATTTACAAATCTGTTTTAACTTTCTGGCAGTAGTTGATTTTAAAAATCCCCCTTTAAAAGGGATTATCCACCTCCTTTGAACACCTGACTAAAGATGTAATGTTTCGGGCTGCACTGCAACCTGGGAAAACCTCACTTTGTATGCTGATCCGTGCAAAGATCACATAAGAATTTCGGGACCAGCCATCAAACACAGGTACAGACACTGTATTAAGAACTACACTAACTTTACAGCCCCTGTAGCATAGTGAAATCCCCCCCCCCCCCCCCCCCCAAAAAAAAATATATTCTAAAATGCCCCTTTAAGGGAAACGGTCGATACAATGTAAATTCATCCTATGATTATTTATATGTGCTATTTCTGTGACAGGAAAAAATTCCGCAAGAATAAAGAATAAAACATCAATTCTTCCGCTGAAAATGTTCTGCACAAAGAAAGAACAAGTACATACTTTGCGCGGGAATCCGCGAGCACTGCATGGCCGTCAATGGTGGCGGCCGCCAGAATGGAATCTCCGCTCGCGGAATCCGTAGTGTGAACATACCCCTTGCGGTGAATTCCTTTTTGTATCCGTAATTGGTCAGGGCCTTTTAACCCCTTTGTTGCCAGAGAAGTTTGGATTTTCTGCCGGTTTTCGCCTCAACAAAGCTTTGCGTGTTTTTGAGTTGAAAATCTTCGATTCAGCGCTTCATTGTCAATACGATTGCAAAACGTTTTTATTTTATTTATTTATTTTTTAAATCACATTCTTCTTTTCTTGGAGTATATATAATAGCCTCAACAAGCAGCTTTTTATTGAAAGGCAGGACTAACTGTTTCTTATTGATCTCCGAGCGGTGAACTGTGCTGTCGCTGGCATCCTGCCGCTTATGGAAGTGCAGCTATTAATCTCTTGTTCTAATATAGATTATATTTATACACCAACGAGCTGTAAGACTAAAAGCACCTGACTTATATTGTGTAGGTCAACCAGACAAAGGGGTCTTGTGATATCCAGTGCCCAGCGTGTCTCCAGTTGTTGCAAAACTACAACTCCCAGCACGCCCGGACAGCCTTTGGCTGTCCGGGCATGCTGGGAGTTGTAGTTTTGCAACAGCTGGAGGCACCCTGTTTGGGATACACTGGATTAGCAGGTAGGCTTGTGGTGTACAGTGTTGCCAGAACACTAGGTTTACCAGCCAAACATTGCCAAGAGAATCAGTAATGAATATGTACCGGGCCATCTACAGGGTGGTAAAAGGGAATATTATTTGTAGAGATGGTATTGGGCAGGTGATGGGCAGTGCCTGGTATCCTCCAGACATGATGCTGCCCCCACCATGATCACTATAGGGTTGGTATTGAGCAGGTGATGGGCAGTACCTGGTTTCCTCCAGACATGATGCTGCCCCCACCATGATAATCTACAGGGATGGTATTGGGCAGGTGATGGGCAGTGCCTGGTTTCCTCCAGACATGATGCTGCCCCCACCATGATCACTGTAGGTATGGTATTGGGTAGGTGATGGGCAGTGCCTAGTTTCCCCCAGACATGGTGCTGCCCCCACCATGATCACTATAACGATGGTATTGGGCAGGTGATGGGCAGTGCCTGGTTTACTCAAAACATTATGCTGCCTCCACCATGATCACTGTAGGGATGGTATTGGGCAGGTGATGGGCAGTGCCTGGTTTCCTCCAGACATGATGCTGCCCCCACCATGATCACTGTAGGGATGGTATTGGGCAGGTGATGGGCAGTGCCTGGTTTCCTCCAGACATGATGCTGCCCCCACCATGATCACTGTAGGGATGGTATTGGGCAGGTGATGGGCAGTGCCTGGTTTCCTCCAGACATGATGCTGCCCCCACCATGATCACTGTAGGGATGGTATTGGGCAGGTGATGGGCAGTGCCTGGTTTCCTCCAGACATGATGCTGCCCCCACCATGATCACTGTAGGTATGGTATTGGGTAGGTGATGGGCAGTGCCTAGTTTCCCCCAGACATGGTGCTGCCCCCACCATGATCACTATAACGATGGTATTGGGCAGGTCATGGGCAGTGCCTGGTTTCCTCCAGACATGGTGCTGCCCCCACCATGATCACTGTAGGGATGGTATTGGGCAGGTGATGGGCAGTGCCTGGTTTCCTCCAGACATGACACTTAGAATGGTGGCTAAAAAGTTCAATCTTTGTTTTCTCAGACCAAAGAATCTTGTTTCTCACAATCTGAGAGTCCTTTGGATGCATTGTTTTTGAACTCCAGTCAGCCTTTATGTGGCTCATTTCTGGCCATTCTGCCATAAAGCCCAAATTGGTGGAGTGCTGTCATGAAGGTAGACATTCTTGAAGTTTTTCATCTACACACAGTGGGGGAAATTTATTAAAACCTGTGCAGAGGAAAAATTGCCCAGTTGTCCATAGCAACCAATCAGATCGCTTCTTAGACTATTATAAGGCGGTCGGTGGGGCAGCAAGTTCTAGGAAGAGCTCTGATAGTTCCACACTTCCATGAAGGAATTATGGAGGCCAGGGTGTGGTGGGAACGTTCAGTGCACAGATGTTTTTTTGTCACTGTCTCCTGATCTGTGCCTCTGCACAATCCTGTCTTCGAACTCTACAAGCAGTTATTTCCCCCTTATGAATTCGTTCTTGCCCTGATATCCATGGTCAGCTTTGAGACCTTATATAGACAGGGCTGTGTCTTTCCATATCATGTCCCATCACCTAAATTTTACCACCAGTGACTCAGATGAAGATGCAGAAAGAGATGGTCAAGAAATATGGGAGGAGCCAGAGCTAAATTTCAAGGTTCATAACAAAGGCTCTGAAAATGTATGACCATGTGAAATTGTCCTTTTTAGTAAATTAGCAAAAATTTCTAAAATTCTGTTTTAACATATTCATTGTGATATTAAAGGGGTATTCCACTGGCCAGCATTTGGAACATTTAATTCCGAACCTGTGTGTGCAGAGCGGGGGTTGGCCACACCCCCTCATGACATCACATCACGCCTCCGCAATACAAGTCTATGTGAGTGGGCATGGCATAGACTTGCATTGAGGGGATGTGGCGTCGCGAGGGGGCGTGGTTGATCCCCGCAGCACCCATACAGTGTTTGGAACTTAATGTTCCAAACACTGGCCAGTGGAGTACTCCTTTAATGGCAGAATGATGGGAAAACTTCAATTTATTTTTAGTACAAGACCACAATACAACAAAATGTGAAAGTAAAGTGTGTGAAAACTTTGTGAACATGTTGTATATTCCAGTCCTTGGCAGGCGCCATTGTCCTGAGATAATCCGTGTCGTTTACGTCACTGCGGCTTTAATGTTGTGGCTGCTCAGTGTAGATCGTATTATTCCCAGCCTGGGCCATAAAGTACTACACATTTCCTTTTGTTCTATTAGAGCGTCGCTGCTTTCTTTCCTCTAATAGAAAAATCGTATTCTATCCCCGAGTTAAATAAATCCGATGTTTTTCTTCTCTGATAATAGAACCAGGCGTCAGAGCGGTATTTCATGGGTACGCGGTTTGTATGGTGAGGCGCACATTGCAGTGCGAATAAAGTATAATTGCAGTGAGCGGCTTAGCTGTGGCGCACGTATAAATGTCTAATATCTCGCTCTGTGAACAATAGACTGCGTTTAAGAGGAGATTGTAAATCCGCTCATATCGGCGCAGAATCTTTCTAGGAAGGAGTTCAGGCGTTTACAGAAGGACCGGAATAGAACATCTAGTGTGTGGGGTTCTGTGAGGTTTATCTTTATATGGTTAGAAGAATCTTTATTGCGCTTATCAGCTGAGTTCTCTCTGGCATGGACATTTGTACAGATGCACCGATGACTTTGAAACAGTTGCTATCTAAAGGGGTACTCCACTGCCCCAGCGTCCGGGACATTTAGTTCCAAGCGCTGTGTGCGGGCTGTGAGGGTCGTGACGTCACGGCGATGACCCCTTGTGAGGTCACGCAATGCCCTATCAATGCAAGTCTATGGGAGGTGGCGGGGCGGCCATCATCGGCGGGGTACTCCACCCCTAGACATCTTATCCCTGTACAGCATTCGTTTAGATCTCTGGGTGTGGGCGGCGCCACGCACTTCAATGCAAGTCTATGGGAGGGGGCGGGGCGGCCATCATCGGCGGGGTACTCCACCCCTAGACATCTTATCCCTGTACAGCATTCGTTTAGAACTCTGGGTGTGGGCGGCGGGGGTTGTGACATCATGACCACGCCACGCACTTCAATGCAAGTCTATGGGAGGGGGCCGGGCGGCTATCATCGGCGGGGTACTCCACCCCTAGACATCTTATCCCTGTACAGCATTCGTTTAGATCTCTGGGTGTGGGCGGCGTCACGCACTTCAATGCAAGTCTATGGGAGGGGGCGGGGCGGCCATCATCGGCGGGGTACTCCACCCCTAGACATCTTATCCCTGTACAGCACACCTTTTGGGTGTGGGCGGCGCTACGCACTTCAATGCAAGTCTATGGGAGGGGGGTGTAACGGGTGCCATGCCCCCTCCCATAGACTTGCATTGAGGGGGAGTGACATGACATCACAAGGGGTGTGGCAGTGACATCAGGACCCCCACCACCCACTCCAAGCATTCGGAACAAAATGTTCCAAATGCTTGGGCAGCAGAGGACCCCTTTTAAGACGCTGTTCATACATCTTGGTATTGGTATTTACTACTAAAACATGATGCATTAAAATTCTAGTAGTTCGGCTACAATAATCTGACTGATTCCCTGAATTGTCAGTCGAAATACAAACCCTTTTATATTTTGGCAACGAACAGATGTATCAAGAAACTGTAAAAAGATTTGGGGTCAGGACTGTGTAATGTAATGTTCACTACAATTCTATTAACTCAGGGGTCAGACCCCCTACCCAGTTATTCCTCTTGTGTAAATATTGTAATCTTGCTATAACCCCTCTAAACCAAACCTTTTTTTTGGCTGCCCGGAGTCTCTCACAAGGTATAAACCCCCTCACCCACTCTGCCTTGCCCCTTGTCAAGAGGGGTGCAAAAGTGTCTAAAACGCATAAAAACATGAATGCCAGTATTTTGATACCTGCGCTTAAGTAAATCTTCCTTGTTGTTGACGACGACGTCTTCATCTTTTAAAAAAAGACTATTGTATCTGATCGCCCTACCGTCATTTATCAGAGACCACTATGTATAGCTGGAATGGCTAATAACAGAGAAGAAGGTTTTATTTTACTCCACAGAATATGTAAAAATTGACCCATGAGTACAGTGTCTTGTTTTTGTCGTCTTGTCATGTAGCCGTCTTCCCTTCCGCTCCCCGCCCAGTCGTGTTACTCATCTGCTCTAGATCCCTTCGGATCACAGGACCATGCCGACTTGTGACCTATTGTTCTAGTGATCTGGGTTCTTCACTAGTTTACGGTCGGGCCCGTGGACATATCTTTCTCTCCCAGGAATTTCTTTAGTATAAACATTGTCTTGCTTTAATACAGTGATCCCTCAACTTAAAATGGCCTCAACATACAATGGTATCTTCTGGATCATTGTAACTTGAAACCAGACTCAACATACAATGCTACGGACAGTCCAGATCTGTGATAACTGTCACAACTGGAGGAACTGACCAATCAGAATGGGCATTTTACTGGTAAATCACCTGTATTACTGAAGTGTATGCACTGACTGGTGTCTAGTAGCGCCCCCTACAGTACAGGGAGGAACTACAAGTTCTGTACTACTCCTTACCTGTGACGGCGTTAGCTGCTCCTTTGGACACCAAGTAAGGGCGGATCCATTTAGGACACTGGGTGTACTGTATAGGACCCTGAAGAAGCTCCTGTCCTCTACATAAACCATTGTTTCCCAACAAGGGTGCCTCCAGCTGTTGCAAAACTACAACTCCCAGCATGCCCGGACAGCCGTTGGCTGTCCGGGCATGCTGGTAGTTGTAGTTTTTCAATAGCTAGAGGCACCCTGGTTGGGAAACACTGACCTAGACAGTGATTACAGCTCCCAGCAGATCTTTCTTACTTTTATATGTAAGGATTTGCTTTATCTGTATTAGTTATCTACTTATTTATCTTTAATCCTCACTTTTTATTTTTTTTGGATGACATTTTGGCGGCTTCAGAACCAATTACCAGGTTTCCATAGAGTTCTGGTCTCAACATACAATGGTTTCAACATACAATGGTCGTCCTGGAACCAATTAATATTGTAACTTGAGTCACCACTGTAGTCCCTAACAAACGTTTATTAGGACATCTCTTTATAAAAAAAAAAGCAGGTTAAGTTTTTATTTCGCTTTTTTAGTTGCTTCTGTAAAATCGTGAGAGCCATGAAATACAAAGGTCCTCCTGCTGTGGCCATTGTTAGAGCGATGCTTATTCCAGTGCTGTGAAGAAATAAAGAACCATTTATCTACCTTCTGGTCCCCCGTCACTGTAGCCTGCGTCCGAGACAAGCGTTAGAGGCGGGACCCGCACACTCAGCCTATCACCGGCCGCAGAGCTGTCCTGTCACAGCCCGTTATTGGTTGAGCATATACAGATCCTGCTCCAAGCAAAGCGCTCGTCTTGGAAGCAGGCTGAAGAGATGAGCAATGGGGGGCTAGAAGAACAGTAGCTACAGTGGGCAACCGGAGGTAGGGAAGTATAGTTTGTTTTTGTATGTTTTTTTTCCTACACATCACAGCCACGCCTCCTCAATGCAAGTCTATGGGAGGGGGCGTGATGTCATGGACTGGGCACGGTCGTGACATCACAAGCCTCCGGCGCTGCTCCCGACGCTCTAAACGAACGCCGGGTGCAGCAGGGAGATTGCGGGGTCCCTCCTTTGGATAGGGGATTAGATGTCTAGGGGCAGAGTACCCCTTTAAAGGGTACCTCTCATCAAAAAACTTTTGATATATTTATAGATTAATGTATGCAGAATAACTTTACAATTGCATGTTATTAAAAAATATTTAATTTTCCACTATTTCTATTTAATTTTCCACTTTGAAGAAATGACCACTAGGGGTCTCCCTACCAGTCCTGGCAGCAAGCATTTCAGACTCATGCTGGAGTCCTAAACACTACGAGCTGCCAGTCAGCTTTGTTCACAAAGGAGAACACTCAGAGCTGCCAGCCTGCTTTGTTCACAGCCTGTTTGGCTGTGAACAAAGCAGGCTGGCAGCTCTGAGTGTTTAGGACTCCAGCATGAGTCAGAAATGCTTGCTGACAGGACTGATCGGGAAAAATACAATAGAAAGAAGCATATTTTTCATTAACATGCTATTGGAAAGTTATTCAACATTCATTCATCTAAAATATATCAAAAGTTTATTTGATGAGAGGTGCCCTTTAAGACTTTTTGCCAACATCAGCTGCAGAATATATACAGAAAAATGTGCTGTGTGATCTTACCCATTGGGTAAGTTTCCACCACTGCGGGCTTGTTTCCCCACTGCAGATTTTCAGTAGTGGAAGCTCCATAGCCTAGATCCGCAGCAGGATTACGGTGACCCCAATGCAGGCCGTGGCAGATTTTGCACTGCTAACAACCCGCTTGTGTGAACATACCCTAAGGGGTGAAATAAAGCAAAAACAACATATATATTCACACGCGCCAGATCCGAAATTGAGAATCCCCACTGTGTGTGAAATTTTTTTTCTCATAGTCAGATTTTTGGGGAAATGTAAGAGATGTTCGCTCGATTGACGCGGCTTTATGCAAGGCGTTGTATTTTCTTCATCTCCGTTTATCTGTAGTAAACCATCACATGTATCTGCGAGGCGGTGATCAATCAATGTCCTTCTCACAGCCGCTTTAATGGAAAATGTCTAAGGGAAAAAGGGAGAGACAAATTTCCTTGTTTTTATTTTGGATGAGAGAGAATATATATATTTTGTAATGAGAAACCCGAACGGTCGTGTTATGTGTTATGGTTTAGCTGGGCTCATTACAAGACACATAACACAGGTCTTATAAGTAAGGTGCGGCTCTGTGCTAAGAGTCCGAGAGGTTTAGGACTAAACGCAACGTGTTCTGCTGGCACGTCTCCCATCTTTCAGCAGGGAGTCAGGTTTGTGGTGACTACTGTTCACTGTGCAACATCTGTGTTGTAAACCTGCCCTTCCCACTTAAAGGAGCCAAAAGCTGGGCATACAAACAATACGTTTAACCCCTTAAGGACCAAGCCCATTTTGACCTTAAAGGGGTACTCCGGCCCTGAGACATCTTATCCCCTATCCAAAGGATGGGGGATAAGATGTCTCGCCGCTGGGGACCCCCGCAATCTTGAATTCGCCACCCACCTGTTTGAGCTGCACACCGCGGTGCCAGCTCGCAGACAGCTGGGTGGCGACCACGGGGGCCGGAGTATCGTGACGTCACGACTCTGCCGTCATGTGACGTCACGCCCCGCCCCTGCTATGCAAGTCTATGGGAGGGGGCGTGACACTCCCTCCCATAGACTTGCATAGCGGGGGCGGGGCATGACATCACGCGGCGGTGGAGTCATGACGTCACAATACTCCACCCCCGTGGTCGCCACCCGGCTGTCTGCGAGCTGGCACCGCGGTGTGCAGCTCAAACAGGTGGGTGGCGAATACAAGATTGCGGGGGTCTCCAGCATTGGGACCCCCACGGTGAGAAATCTTGTCCCCTATCCGATAAGATGTCTCGGGGCCGGCGTACCCCTTTAAGGACCAGGCCAATTTTGTTTTTGCATTTTTGTTTTTTCCTCCTCTTCTTCGAAAAATCGTAACTTTTTTTATTTTTTTATTTTCATCCACAGAATAGTATGAGGGTTTGTTTTTTGCACAACCAGTTGTCTTGCATAATGACTTCACTCGTTTTACCATAATGTATGGCGCAACCAAAAAAATACTATTTGTGTGGGGAAATTAAAAAGAAAACCGCAATTTTGCTAATTTTGGAAGATTTCGTTTTCACTTCGTACAATTTACGGTAAAAATGACATGTTCTTTATTCTGTGGGTCAATACGATTAAAATGATACCCATGATTACACACTTTTCTATTATTGCGCTTAAAAAAAATCGCAAACTTTTTAACCAAATTTAGTACGTTTAAAATCCTTCTATTTTGACCTATAACGTTTTCATTTTTCCGTATAAGCGGTGGTATGAGGGCTCACTTTTTTGCGCTATGATCTGTACTTTTTGATAACATGTGTGTATAAACCTTTTTAATAAATTTTTTTATTTTTTATTTTTTTTAAAGCAGCAATTGTGTTTTTTATTTTTTACTTTCACGCTGTTCACCGTAAGGGATCAATTATATATTAATAGTTCGGACATTTACGCATGCGGTAATACCAATTAGTTATTACTTAGTTATTAATTAGTTCTTTTTACACTTTATGGTGGTAAAATAGGGGGGAAAAGGGGCATTTTAAATTTTTATTGGGGGATGGGATTTTTAAAATTTTTTGTCACTTTTTTTTTTTTTTTTCTCACTTTAATAGTCCCCATAGGGGACTATTTATAGCAAAGCGCTGATCAGTGTTATCGGTCATCTTCTGCTCGGGAAGGTGGCGGAGGCAGGTGAGGGGACCTCTGTGCGACGTTCTGGATGATCGGAATTGCCGTGTCAGCGCTGCGGGCGATCGTCCAAATTTCTGACCGCACTCCCGCAGATGCCGTAATCTGTATTGATCACAGCATCTGAGGGATTAATGGCAGACATCCGCGCGATCACGGATGTCGACCATTACCGGCGGGTCCCTGGCTGCGATCAGCAGCCGGGACCCGTGCGTGATCCGAACATTTCTCCGATGCTCGCGGTCATGTACAGGACATAAATATACTTCCTGTGAGCTAAGGACCGCAGTACCGTCCTTGGTCATTAAGGGGTTAATGAATGCTGTTTCCCAAAATACCCCATCCAACATACATGCTCGGCCAGGCTGAATGTTCATGTGTGCAGCAGATTTTGTTCCTCCTTTCCCGCTGACCTATTCTGTCGGGAGAGAGACAGGACTCGGGAGGACGCTTTAAACACTTATTCTGTGGTGTAAAGTGGCATTCCCAAGCCTCTTAAAGGGGTACTCCACCCCTAGACATCTTCTCTCTGCTGAGAACCCCAGCGATCTTGGCTGCGGCACCCCAGACATCCGGCACATGGAGCGAATGATGCAGGATGGAGGCTTGTGAGGTCACTGCCATGCCCCCTCAATGAAAGTCTATGGAAGGGGGCATGACTCAGTTATGCCCCCTACCGTAGACTTGCGTTGAGGGGGCATGGCTGTGATGTCACGAGCTGGGTGCTGCACGCAGCGACATCACAAGCATCCGGTGCTGCACCCAACACTCTAAACAAACGCCGGGCGCAGCAGGGATATCGCGGTGGTCCCCGTGATCAGGCATCTTATTCCCTGTCGGTAGATAAGGGATAAGATCGCTAGGGGTGGAATACCCCTCAAAATACTGAGGACTGAATTGGCACCTCATTCCCCCTCCCCTCCTTGTCCCTGCTTGCTTGACAGTCGTCTGGAAGTCGAGCCCTATTTCCGAATTTCCCACCTTTGCACAATTGATATGCACAGCAAACTGCTGACCGGGCATGCTGGGAGCTGTAGTTTTGCATCATGTGGAGGCCCATAGTTTGGAGACCACTGATCTACATCATAGTGGAGATTGCTTTTTAGTTTCAGGATGTTTAGTATTGGTTCCGTAACAACAATTTCCACTTGTGGGAGTCCAAACATCTGCTGCCTACAAGCCATCTGCTGAATTTCTGAATCCCCCGTACCTTTAGCGTTGCGGAGCACAGACTGATAAATTCTTAGTGTTCTTTCTTTCCTGTTGCATTTACTTTAGAACAACTTGGCTGGAGCCCTTGACCATTACTTACTTCATGAATTTTACTAGGTTAGGTTCATTAAGAATCTGTAAAATTTACTAGGAATACAATGCATCAGGATATTATTGGCCTGTAATGGCCCCAAGCCTTGCTTCTATTAGACTGTCTTTTGCATTTCGGACACACCATACACACACATGCAGCCGGGACACAGACAAGCTCAGCATTGTTCCCAGGAGCCAGCACTGTGCTCATAGCACAGCAGGGCATACTCCTGACTCTGCCTTACTGCATGCCCTCATTTATTTTACTATCTGAGCTCTGATCTTTATTCTCTCTGCACATGCAGTTGTAAACAGAGAGGAGAAGATTCAGAGATGCCTTGCTGTGTTTACAGCCTCTATGCTGGGCCACGCCCCCCTTCCTCCCTCACACTAGGACAGCTGAATGAGCAGCCAAGAAGACAATAAATCGGTTGGAAAGAGGGGGTTTTGAATGAAAAGAAACACAGGGGATAGTTTCAGTGAGAGGCAGGGGCTCTTTAAGGTTATTTGCTGAATTGCTTTGGTTTTGCCTGTGATGTAATGCTTCTCCTGAGCTGCGGCCTATGCATTAAGTTGCTTAGGGCCCAATACATGCAGCAAATTGATTTCGCAAGATTTTTATTATTTTGTGTATGGCCTTTTCTTCCTATTGCGCATATTAATACACAACCCATCTGCAACCCTGGCGATATCTAATTAGTCGATGCCGCAATGACAACTTCTTTACCTGTTCAGCGTTGAGGCCTTGAGGAGAATGTGAATTCATCACTTATTTCCTTAGCAATGTTCCCGAGCTTGGAGAACATGGTATTCAGCTGATCTTGACACAAAAGGTCAGGCAATATTATCCGGTTTGTTTGCAATGCTATTAATTGCTCTCCTGTTGTTCTGGTCCGCTGGGCACTGCTGCATGAAAGGGCATCGCACTGCAGCGCGGAGACTTAAATGTTACCGTGTCAGCTGCAGCGGATCTTATAGATGTTGGTTTATTTACGAAGACGGCTCACGGAGAATGTATAGGCTGTAACTTTGCCAACGCATCTCTAGTTACATTTAAGAAAATTACACACGTGAAGGAAGATGGTGGCAGCCCCGGAATCATGGCAGATCCGCGATTCATCTAGGGTATGTTCACACCGAGTGATTTCCCCTAGGGGAAATATATATGGCATGCAACACACAGCAGAAATTCAGCGGCCAACGTGATTTGTCGCATATTTTGACGATTTAGACTTTTTCTGTTAATGGACGGCGATCAGCCTCAATAAATGGGACTAATTCCCTTCTCCCATCTCTGATGCGCATTACTGAGCAATACGACTGGAATAAGTGACAAATCACACTGGGATTATGTACCACAGCGCATATCCTTAGTGAAAAGGGATTTGCATACCGAATACCGAAATTTTTGTGCTGCACGATATGAATTTTTCCCATACCACAATACCGGTTGGGCCCCTCCCCCTCGGGAATGAATGAATTGTCAACCTAGCGCTGTCCCCCAACTAATCATATGTGACCCCCGAGCACTGTTCTGACCCCAACACCCCCCCCCCCCCCGGTCACCCGCAAGCGCTGCCCTCCTCGTTCTCCGCTTTGTTGCGGCCGCCGGCGCTGACACTCTATACTGTAAGCTGTATCCCTATGCCCGGGCTGCAAAAGATAAACAAAATAAACTTTAACTCCCCTTCCCCTGTCGATCCGGACCTGCTTCCTGGGGACTGGAACGTCGGAGAGCCGTCAGCCTATCATCGGCTGCAGCAATGTTTCGCCACGGCTGGTGATAGGTTGAGCCCACTGTCATGTAAGAAGCCGGCCGGTGATAGGCTGACGGCTTTAAGACGTTCCCGTCCCCAGGAAGAGTGTGAGGCCGACGTAGGAAGGTGCGTTAAAGTTTATTTGGTTTATCTTTTGCAGCCTGGGCATAGGGATACAGTATAGAGTTTCAGCGCTGGAGGCCGCAACATACAGGAGGAATCAGATTCCTCTGCATCAGATTTTCCGCTGTGGATTTTTCCACTGCCAAAAAACTGTCGCAGATCCGATTTTCAGTCAATTGGGTCTGCAGCGGAAATCCCTCTACTGAAGATCTGCAGTGGAAAGTCTGTCCTCATTCTAACGGAATTTAAAGCCGCCTGTGTGAACAAGCACTTATAGCAGTGTTTCCCAACCAGGGTGCCTCCAGCTGTTGCAAAACTACAACTCCCAGCATGCCCGGACAGCCAAAGGCTGTCCGGGCATGCTGGGAGCTGTAGTTTTGCAACAGCCGGAGGCACCATGGTTGGAAGACACTGACTTATAGTAATGATTTCATGAATGTGAGGGATGTCGCGGTCGTTGTTTCCTTTTATACACCCCCCCCCCCTTTCTCTTATTGTAAAATCTTAAAACAGTCAGTTACCTTCCATCTGATGATTTAGGGGATACATTTTTTTTCTCGGGAGTCACACAGCGTAAAACCTTCAGTTCGTATTGAATCTTACATGCAGATATTCCCGAAAAATGCAGCCATTCTTTACAGATCGCGGCCTTGTTTTTTTTTTTTTTTTGGGCCAATTCGGGCATAAACAATATACGCATCGAGTGTGAACCCAGCCTTAAGGGAGTGTTCACACTACAAAATCTCTGCGCAGAATTCAGATCAGAGGTTCCGCTGCACAAGTCTTACATTGCGGTGAACAGACCTTCCATTGACCCATTCACACTGTGGAATTACATTGGCGGAAATCGAATCGCAAAAGAATTAACATGTTCATTCTTTTGGCTGAATTATGCGCAGACTGAAAACAAATCAGTGTGAACGTATGTATGAGAATTTTTTGATTATTTTATTTTTTTTCCTCGTCAAACATCACAGTGATTTCAGACACAGATTATTGCTCAGAAAAATAATCTGTATTTTTTTTTGTTTTTGACTTCTGTTACTTCACATATATTTTTGTCCCATTGCCTCACTGTTGTGTGGGTCACTGTTTTTGTTTTTAGTCAGTAATTAGAGCTGTGAGGTGTTGTTTTTTACCTCATGACTCCGCATGTGGGACTTGTGGTTTCCTCTTGTGGTTAAAAGTGCAAGTCACCCTGAAAAGTCTCTCAAACTTCTATGAAATCTCCAATGCCTACATTTTCAAGACTATTAAGAAATCGAAGTCTGTTTTACGCTGCCAGAAGCTATGTGGATGGGAGTTTCCTTGGCAACTGACTCCTACGAAAGTAAACTAATATTCCGCAAATACTTTCCAGTTTTGGGGGGAAATCCTGTCACGACAGTCACAGCCATAAGTTTCTACAATATAGAAACAGTGTATTACAGTCGCAGCAAAGTGTATGAGAATCGAAAGGGCTTTTACCATCGCGCTTTGGGTGAATTCCCACCATGATTGTGCAGTATGGCTGTAGTTTTATTGCTGGACTAAAATCCGTGGCAGACCGCTGTTTTCAGTCCGGCAATGAAACCGGATACGGTTTAGATGGGCACTTGTGTACATGGCGACTCAGGACTTCTATTAAGATCCTAAGACGCAGTTCACACCAGAGTTGCTCCTTCTGTTCTTTTTTCATTGCAGTGGAACTATTGCACATCAGGCACCAGCTGTGCCCTACGGACCCCATTGACTGTAATGGGGTCCGTTGGGTGCCCGACATTTCACGGTCAAGAGGGTAAAGCACGCTGCCCTATTTTATCTGGCGTTTTGTACTGGAGATGCCCTACTGTTTTCTCCAACACACAGCCTTAAAGGGGTACTCCGGGGGAAAACTATATAAATAATATATATAGTTTTCCACCGGAGTACCCCTTTAAGGCTGTGTGGTGGAGAAAACTTTTTTATTTATTTTTTTTTAAATCACCTGGTGCCAGAAAGTTAAACAGGTTTGTAAATTACTTCTAGGGATCGACCGATTATCGGTATGGCCGATATTATCGGCCGATAATCACGATTTTGGGCATTATCGGTATCGGCAATTATCTTGGCGATAAGCCGATAATGCCCCGCCCCCCGCACCGCCCCCACCGCACCGCGACTGCCACCCCCTCGACCCGCCGCACAGCACACCCGACCCACCGTGATGCTAGGCGGTATACCGGTATGGATTTTTTCCCATACCGCTATACCGGTCGGGCCCCTCCCCCACCCTCCGAGTCAATAAAAAAATTAAACTTACCCGTAATGGGGGTGATCCAGGCCATCCTTCCTTCATGTAGTGTCCGGGGGCGTTCCGGGTGGAGGGTGGTCCGGTCCGGGCTGTCCTTCTTCTCCCACGGTCTTCTTCTCCCACGGTTTTCTTCTCCACTCCGGGCAGGCTCCGGCCCAGTACGCTGCATAGATGCCGCTACGCCGTGACGTCAGGTGCGTCGCTGCGCACCGACGTCTATGCAGCGTACTAGGCCGGAGCCTGCCCGGAGTGGAGAAGATGACCGCCGGAGAAGGACAGCCCAGACCGGACCACCCTCCATGGATGGCCCGGATTACCCTAGCAGGTAGGGGAGAGAAGCGGGTGGCGGCGGCGGCAGTCTATGGCCCCGCAAAAGCCACTGCAGATCATTGATTTAAAGCGCCCGCTTTAAATCAATGATCTGCAGCGGTGTCGCAGGGGGTTAAATAGCCGATAACTTATACCGGAATATCGGTATAAGTTATCGTCTATCGGCCCTAACCTCTACAGATTATCGGTATCGGCCCTAAAAAAAACGATATCGGTCGATCCCTAACTACTTCTATTAAAAAATCTTAATCCTTCCAGCACTTATTAGCTGCTGAATACTACAGAGGAAATTCTTTTCTTATTGGTACACAGTGCTGTCTGCTGACATCACGAGTACAGTGCTCTCTGCTGACATCTCTGTCCACTTTAGGAACTGTCCAGAGCAGCATATGTTTTCTATGGGGATTTTCTCCTACTCTGGACAGTTCGTAAAATGGACAGAGATGTCAGCAGAGAGCGCTGTGCTCGTGATGTCAGCAGAGAGCTCTGTGTTCCAAAAAGAAAATAATTTCCTCTGTAGTGTTCCGCAGCTAAAAAGTACTGGAAGGATTAAGATTTTTTAATATTAGTAATTTACAAATCTTTTTAACATTCTGGCACCAGAAAATTTTTTTTTCCACCGGAGAACCCCTTTAAATCAATCAATATTTTCGGAACACAGTTCCCAACAGGCATTTTCCTATATGCTAATTGCGAATTAAACTACCGTCATATACAAGACTTATCTCAGATTGTGTAATCTTCTAGAAGTGGGATTGGTTGTGGATCTCCTGTTGCTATGGAAATCTGTTGTGCATTTTTTGTGGGACCAATATACATACTGTGTGTACGTTTTTCTCGGAGTGCTCTTTTGATAGCTCGGCTAGAATGGCGATTTATGCTACCGGCCCTCTTACAAAGGTCATACGTTGCATATTAATAATGGAGTATAAAGACCCTTCTGCCCATAGACTTACGCCTCCACTTCTGGGACGGATTTGCCAGTTTAAATAAACGTTACTGCCAATTACTGTAGAAAATCGGAGTCTCACATGGAGCATGAGAAGGCGAATGTTAGGTTAACAATCTGACAGATTAATCGGTCGGATGACTCCTTTGGCGGTGTGAGGGTTATGGGGTCCGCGTGTGGCTGTGTATTGAGAACGTCTGGAGGCTTGTGTCTCGTCGCCTCTCATAGGGTAGTTACGCTCGTTCCATAAAGAAAAAGGGTTCAGTAAAAGTACAACCAGGCGAGAGTCGGTCACAGCACGGTAATGTGCAATTTTATACGTGTTTTTCTTTGAAGTGAAAACATCAAATTTTTTAGTGCCGGTGTTCTGTGAGATGATTCTTTGTTACAGAATACGATAATGCACACAACAATATTCCACCTCGTGAACAATGCACACAGTAACGTTACGGGCAGTAGACAACAGTGACACAGTATAAGGATTATGTGCACAATGATGTCACAAGTGTAAGGGCAGTGCTCACCAGAGTTGCTCCTTCTGTTCTTTTTTCATTGCAGTGGAACTATTGCACATCAGGCACCAGCTGTGCCCTACGGACCCCATTGACTGTAATGGGGTCCGTTGGGTGATATCACAGTAAAGGGACAGTGCACACAATGTAACAAGTGTTAAGACAATAAACACTGTAGTGTCATAGAGTAGGAACAATTCAAACTGTGATGTCACGTGTGTAACTATGCAGGTACAGGCCCTGATTTATTATTACAAACCCTACCTGTTTTCTGGGGTTGTACGGCAGAATTTCCGTCTGCGGCAAAAAAATAAAAACCCAACCAACTCTCCATTTTACTGAAAACCCAATAAAGTGGTGTGGCCTCCTGGGAAAGGGGGCATGGTTACAAATAAGGGGGCATGTCCCCAACATTTACAAAAAATCCCAACATATTTATTAAGGTTTTGACAGAAAATGTGGTGGATTTGAGCTGAGGAAATCCCAACAGATCAAAGCATGTGTTAATAAAGGAAAAAAAATAGGAAACAGTCAAAAATGTAAGGAAACATTAGTAAATACTAGGGATCGACCGATATCGTTTTTTTAGGGCCGATACCGATAATCGGTGGAGGTTAGGGCAGGTAGCCGATAACTTATACCGGAATATCAGTATAAGTTATCGGCTATTTATCCCCCCGCGACACCGCTGCAGATCATTGATTTAAAGTGGGCGCTTTAAATCAATGCACTGCAGTGGCTTTTGCGGTGCCATAGGCCGCCGCCACCCGCTTCTCTCCTCCTGCCTGTCCGGGGATCCTGAGACCTATCACCGCGACCCCCCCCCCGACCCGCCGCACCGCGACGGGCCCCCCCTGACCCGCCGCACCGCCCCGGCCCCATTGCCTCCTCCATCCCCGGTTTTATAATTACCTGTTCCCGGGGTCCACTCTACATCTGGCTCCGGTGGCGTCCCCCTGAACTGTCACTGTGCGCACTGACTGTGACGTCAAATCGCGCACGTCACGTCACTGCGCACAGTGTAACGCAGGACGCAGCAGGAGCAAGAAGAAGCGTGGGCCCCGGGAACAGGTAATTATAAAACTGGGGATGGGGGAGGCAAAGGGGGGGGGGGGCATTATCGGCTTATCGGCAAGGTAATTGCCGATACCGATAATGCCCAAAATCGTGATTAGAGATGAGCGAACTTACAGTAAATTCGATTTGTCACGAACTTCTCGGCTCGGCAGTTGATGACTTATCCTACATAAATGAGTTCAGCTTTCCGGTGCTCCGGTGGGCTGGAAAAGGTGGATACAGTCCTAGGAAAGAGTCTCCTAGGACTGTATCAATCTTTTCCAGCCCACCGGAGCACCTGAAGGCTGAACTCATTTATGCAGGATAAGTCATCAACTGCCGAGCCGAGAAGTTCGTGACAAATCAAATTTACTGTAAGTTCGCTCATCTCTAATCGTGATTATCGGACGATAATATCGGCCATACTGATAATTGGTCGATCCCTAGTAAATACCGTGGAAAAATATGTTGGGGGAAAAAAAGCCCACATAGAAAACTACGTTCAGCTCAGGGCCACAAATCAGGGCCACAATGCGCAAAGTGATGTCTGAGCATAAGAATAATATGCTTAGATATACTTGTGTAACACAACGACTAATGTGCCCCTTTAGGCTATTAGGCTACTGGGCCTAAATGTGACAGCGTCTGTAACTGTTTTAGTTATACCCCTGTATACAGGCTGTTAAGTCCTTATCTTGCTTGGGCTCAAGCATAACATTGAACTCTATTTTGACACATTTTGTGAAGAATTCTCATTCATTTGTTTCCTAAGTGCAATAATAAGCAGTTTTCTAAATAGTTTGTCCTTAAAAATGTTGCACTATTTTTCGGTAGAGTCTGTGTAACTTCTTCACATAGCTGGCTCTCCTGCTGAACATACCGTACATTGCTTTTGGCTCTGTTGGCTCTCTGCTCTCCCTCGATGTGCCTGAGAGCCGCAGGGAGAAGGGTATTCCCATCTGAAGAATTTGTCCTATGTTGCTTATGGGACCCTCACCCATTAAAAAAAATAGGGGTCTCCTTTTGCCTATGTAGAGAGGTGACCTTGCAGCTGCCCTCTTGTTCTAAAGTGTATGGCAGTTATGGAGCTGAACCAACAAAGTGCAGTATTCTATGTGAAAACCCTGTGGGCTTCGGCATACTGTGGATTAGATCAGACAGGTAAGTGTTGGCGATTGTGGTCGGTGGCGCGCATTGACATGCTTCTGATGATGTCACCGATCACCACAACAAAGTAGTATATCGGGGCACTCCCCAGGTCTCAGACAGGTACGAGTACAAACAACCGGGCCACAGACCGTATCGCGCCTCCTGGCGCTTCGTCAGGCCCCTTTAGGGGCCTGACGAAGCGCCAGGAGGTGCGATACGTTCCGTGGCCTGGTGAGTGCTCCAATTTACTACTTTGTTGTGGTGATTTATCATCGCCTGCTTATACCTGTACACGTAGTAGCACCACCTATGAGACAACGGACCTGCAACTGCCTTAAAGGGTTGCTTGTATATCGTTGAGTTTGCACTTGAACGTATAGTCCCTCCGAAGGGAATTTGTGCCGGGATCTTTCGTACTCTTTGTGGCGTTGATTACCAGTAATAACACAGCTTTCAGCGCATAATTATACACTTCCTCCACGTACGCCAGACTATCCGCAATGTGGTGGGTTTACAGCGGCTGCAGTAATGGCTTCTGTTCTTGTTCCCTCGGCTGATCGTTCTGCTTGTTGTGTAAATGACAGGACGAGTCCCGACAGCCAGCCGAAATCTTAGGTCAGGTGGTTTACCTGCAGACAACGCCCAGCAATGAGCGTGCACTCTAATCCTGGAAAGCGTGAAACCGTAGGCTGTACGACAAGTGGAAACACAGGGGAACTGCTCACTTCTCCTTCCAGATAATAGTTTTACACGTGACTTGTTTGTTAGGAAAACACAGAGATCCCAAAATGTTGCAAAAGTTTTTTTGTAAAATGTTTATATATATATATATATATATATATATATATATATATATATATATATATATTATTATTTTTTTCTATTTATTATTATTTTTTTTTGTAATATGTTAATATCAGAATATATATTTATTGTCTTTAATTTTAATTACATTATTAATTTTTGTAGGTGCCATGCCAGCTCCAGAACAGACTTCCATGATGGAGGAGGGGCTACCAAAAGCCCCTCAGGATGCTCCCCCCACCACAAGCATGGAGCCCGAATCCACAGCCACAAACATTTTGGCATCTGTAAAAGAACAGGTTAGTATTTATGGTGGTGAAGAATAAACGCCATTCTGTGTAGAGTCCATGTACGGTTCTTGTCTCCTTGTGGGTGGTAGCATCATGGCCGTGGGTGGAGACGCCACATTACACACCCAGGGCATACGGCGGATCTATCGGGAAGTACCTAAAGGGCTATGGTATTAACTTACTTTCCAATGAAGGTGAATATTTATATAATTTCCACTGACTTCTATTACTCAGGGGATCTTAAAGGGGTACTCCACTGGAAAACATAATTTTTTTTTTTTTTTTTAACCTCTTCAGGACATAGGGCGTATGGATACGCCCTGAATCCCGAGTCCTTAAGGACCGAGGGCGTATCCATACGCCCGTGGGAATTCCGGCCCCCACCGCTAGCCGGTTGGGGACCGGAGCCGGATGCCTGCTGAAATCGTTCAGCAGGCATCCCGGCATATCGCCCAGGGGGGTCATTATGCCCCCCCATGTCGGCGATCGCCGCAGATCGCTGGACAATTCAGTCCAGCGATCTGCGGCGATTCCGGGTCAATCGGGTCTCCGGTGACCCGGTGACCCGGAATTACTGGCTGTTCGGGGCCGTCTCTGACGGCCCCGAACAGCCAGAGCCTGCAGGGGTGAGGTGGCACTGGTGCCACCTCACGATCGCCCTGATTCGTCGGCCGGATTACCGGCCGACCAATCAGGGCGCCTGCTGCGGGAGTCACTCCCGCACCCGCTCCGCCCCTCTTCCGGAGGACGTGAGCGGGTGCGGGAAGACGACCCCCGGTGCTGGGGACCCCGATCCCCGGCGCCCCTGTTGGGATCGGGGCCCAGGAGCAGCTGCGGCGGCGGGACTGACCTGCAGCGTCTGGATCGTTGGAGGTGAGTGACAGCCTCCTGCTGTTGCTTAGCAACAGCTCCCAGCATGCAAAAAGGGCATGCTGGGAGCTGTAGTTATGCAACAGCAGGAGGCAGACCACCACAACTCCCAGCATTCCCTTATGGGCATGCTGGGACTTATGGTTTTGCAACAGCTGGAGGCACATTCTTTCTATGGAAAAGTGTACCTTCAGCTGTTGTATAACTACAACTCCCAGCTTGCACAAACAGCTAAAGTGCATGCTGGGAGTTGTAGTGGTGCATCTGCTGGTTGCATAACTACAACTCCCAGCATGCCCGTTGGCTGTCGGTGACTGCTGAGAGTTGTAGTTTTGCAACAGCTGAAGGCACACTGGTTGTGAAACTCAGAGTTTTTTTTTACCTAACTCAGTGTTTCACGACCGGTGTGCCTCCAGCTGTTGCAAACTACAACTCTCAGCAGTCACCGTACACCATGCACCGTACATGCTGGGAGTTGTAGTTTTGCAACAGCTGGAGGCACACTGGTTGTGAAACACTGAGTTAGGTCACAAACTCCGTGATACATAACCAGTGTGCCTACAGTTGTTGCAAAACTGCAACTCTCAGCAGTCACCGACAGCCAACGGGCATGCTGGGAGTTGTAGTTATGCAACAGCTGGATGTCCCCCCCCCCCCAATGTGAACGTACAGGGTACACTCACATGGGCGGAGGCTTACAGTAAGTATCCGGCTGCAAATTTGAGCTGCCGCAAACTTTCTGCTGCAGCTCAAATTGCCAGCGAGAAACTACTGTGAACCCCCGCCCGTGCGACTGTACCCTAAAAACACTACACTACACTAACACAAAAAATAAAATAAAAAGTAAAAAACACTACATAAACACATACCCCTACACAGCCCCCCTCCCCTCCCCAATAAAAATGAAAAACGTCTGGTACACCACTGTTTCCAGAACGGAGCCTCCAGCTGTTGCAAAACAACTCCCAGTATTGTCGGACAGCCGTTGACTGTCCAGGCATGCTGGGAGTTTTGCAACAGCTGGAGGCACCCTGTTTGGGAATCACTGGCGTAGAATACCCCTATGTCCACCCCTATGCAATCCCTAATTTAGGCCTCAAATGCGCATGGCGCTCTCACTTTGGAGCCCTGTCGTATTTCAAGGCAACAGTTTAGGGTCACATATGGGGTATCGCCGTACTCGGGAGAAATTGTGTTACAAATTTTGGGGGGTATTTTCTGCTTTTACCCTTTTTAAAAATGTAAAATTTTTGGGAAAACAAGCATTTTAGGTAAAAAAAAAATAATTTTTTTTACATATGCAAAAGTCGTGAAACACCTGTGGGGTATAAAGGTTCACTTAACCCCTTGTTACGTTCCCCGAGGGGTCTAGTTTCCAAAATGGTATGCCATGTGTTTTTTTTTTGCTATCCTGGCACCATAGGGGCTTCCTAAATGCGGCATGCCCCCAGAGCAAAATTTGCGTTCAAAAAGCCAAATGTGACTCCTTCTCTTCTGAGACCTGTAGTGCGCCAGCAGAGCACTTTTCACCCCCATATGGGGTGTTTTCTGAATCGGGAGAAATTGGGCTTCAAATTTTTAGGGGTATTTTCTGCTATTACCCTTTTTAAAAATAAATTTTTTGGGGGAAAACAAGCATTTTAGGCAAAATTTTTTATTTATTTTTTACATTTGCAAAAGTCGTGAAACACCTGTGGGGTATTAAGGTTCACTTTATCCCATGTTACATTCCCTGAGGGGTCTAGTTTCCAAAATGGTATGCCATGTGGGTTTTTTTTGCTGTTCTGGCACCATAAGGGCTTCCTAAAGGTAACATGCCCCCCAAAAACCATTTCAGAAAAACGTACTCTCCAAAATCCCCTTGTCGCTCCTTCCCTTCTGAGCCCTCTACTGCGCCTGCCGAACACTTTACATAGACATATGAGGTATGTGCTTACTCGAGAGAAATTGGGCTACAAATACAAGTAAAAATTTTGTCCTTTTACCCCTTGTAAAAATTCTAAAATTGGGTCTACAAGAACATGCGAGTGTAAAAAATGAAGATTGTGAATTTTCTCCTTCACTTTGCTGCTATTCGTGTGAAACACCTAAAGGGTTAAAACGCTGACTGAATGTCATTTTGAATACTTTGGGGGGTGTAGTTTTTATAATGGGGTCATTTATGGGGTATTTCTAATATGAAGACCCTTAAAATCCACTTCAAACCTGAACTGGTCCCTGAAAAATACTGAGTTTGAAAATTTTGTGAAAAATCGGAAAATTGCTGCTGACCGTTGAAGCCCTCTGGTGTCTTCCAAAAGTAAAAACTCATCAATTTTATGATGCAAATATAAAGTAGACATATTGTATATGTGAACCAAAAAAAAATGTATTCGTAATATCCATTTTCCTTACAAGCAGAAAGCTTCAAAGTTAGAAAAATGCTAAATTTTCAAATTTTTCATCAAATTTACGGATTTTTCACCAAAAAAGGATGCAAGTATCGATAAAAATTTACCACTATGTTAAAGTAGAATATGTCACGAAAAAACAATCTCGGAATCAGAATGATAACTAAAAGCATTCCAGAGTTATTAATGTTTAAAGTGACAGTGGTCAGATGTGCAAAAAACGCTCCGGTCCTTAAGGCCAAAATGGGCTCCGTCCTGAAGGGGTTAATCAACTGGTGCCCAAAAGTTTAACAGATTTGTAAATTACTTCTATTAAAAAATCTTAATCCTTCCTGTACTTCTCAGCTGCTGTATGCTCCACAGGAAGTTCTTTTCTTTCTGCTGACAGCTCTTTGTATTTTAGGATCTGTCCAGAGTTGGAACAAATACCCATAGCAAACCTCTCCTGCTCTGGACAGTTCCTGACATGGACAGAGGGGGCAGCAGAGAGCACTGTGGTCAGGCAGAAAGGAAATTCAAACAGAAATAAACTTCCTGTGGAGCATACAGCAGCTAAGTACTGGAAGGATTAAGACTTTAATAGAAGTAATTTACAAATCTGTTTAACTTTCTGTCATCAGTTTATTTTAAAAAACATGTTTTCCAGTGGAGTACCCCTTTAACTTTGTTATATTTTAAATGGAATGCGAGAGGGCAAGAGTAATTCACAAAAAAATCAGCCGAAGTAATGAAGTGCCTGTCTACAGCTCATGTGTGAACACACTATCGGTAATACTGCTCCACCGCAAAATTGTGTAGTGATGAACTGTTACCACAACCTCACTGTTTTCTTTGGGAAATAGAGTTTTAGGGTAGGGTCGCACGTACCGTATTTTGTTGCGTATTTTCCTCCCGATTGATTTAAATGGGTAGGAAAATACGCAGCATTTCTCCTTAAAGGGAAACTCTGCCCCTAGACATCTTATCCTCTATCCAAAGGATAGGAGATAAGATGTCTGATCTTGGCTGTGGCACCCCAGACACCCAGTGCACAGAGCGAAATTCGCTCGGTGATGGATGACTGTCGATGCAGGACGAAGAATAGTGACGTCACGGCCATGCCCCCTCAATTCAAGTCCATAGACTTGCATTGAGGGGTGTGGTCGTGACGTCATGAGCGGGGTGCGGCCAAGACTTCACAAGCCTCGGGCGCTGCTTCTGATGCTCTAAATGAACCCTGGGTGCAGCAGGGAGATCACTGGCAGAAACCCCGTGATCAGACATCTTATCTCCTATCCTTTGGATAGGGGATAAGATGTTTAGGGGCGGAGTACCACTTTAAAAGTAAAAATATACCAATCCTTACTCTTCTATGGGACGTTTGCGTTCCTTAGCCCCCTGTCACACTGCCGTTGCTTCCTGTCAAGAACGACCTTTGTCACCCTGCCGTGTCCTAACATCGGTGTGAAAGGAGCCTTACAAGGACGGTCTTCACCTTACAGAAAATGTGTAATCAGAAATAACCTATTTCAATCAAGTTTTTATGCTAAACATATTTTTTTAAGAATTGGCTTTTTTTTTTTTTTTTTTTTTATTATCTATTTTATGAAGTAATCCTGAATTCATGCTATTTTAATTTTTACCACTACATTTTAATTTAAACTGAGATGTTCTGTTGTTCTTCTGATATGGAGACTGTCTGATTGGGTCCTGGCTGTCCTGTCCTGCACATGTACTTAGCTGCTCCTCCGTCTGTGCTTTGCCGTTATTATCATTTACTTTTTTTTGTACATTATTATATCTTTTTTCATGCACATGGGTATATATTATTGTTCATTTGTTTGTTTATTATTTATAATGTGCAACTTGGAGTAGCAGCTTTGTCTTGTTATCTTCTGCAGGACAGGTTTTGGGTTGGGGGTTGATGGCCCCTTCCCATGTTGTGGTCTGCTCATCTGTGAGCTTTTTAATTGTTTTTAGATGTTTCTGTGGTTTCATCTAACTCTATATCTGTGTATACAATAAAGTTTTTTTGCTTACTTAATGTTTTTCTTTGGGTGTGCACTTTATGCAGTGATCTTTTTTCTCTCTTGTGCTGTATCAATTTGGCTTTGCCGTTCGTAGCACCCCTTACATATTCATGATAGGTTGAGCCCCCCTTTTTCTCTCCTTCCTTACAGCAGTTCATGAAAGGTGACACCAGTAGATACAGCTCACTTCCTGAGGAATGACCGCTAGACAGGTCACAGAGCATGCCCAGAAACGTTTTCCATTCATGTTAATGTCCTGCTTAGAGATGGGAAGGCCTGGGGAAAAAACAAAACAAGATTGGGAAAAGTTATTTTTTACAATGCAGTTTTTTTTTTTTTTTTGTTCTCTCCCATCACAGATAATGTTCTCTCCCCCATCACAGATAATGTTCTCTCCCCCATCACAGATAATGTTCTCTCCCCCATCACAGATAATGTTCTCTCCCCCATCACAGATAATGTTCTCTCCCCCATCACAGATAATGTTCTCTCCCCCATCACAGATAATGTTCTCTCCCCCATCACAGATAATGTTCTCTCCCCATCACAGATAATGTTCTCTCCCCCATCACAGATAATGTTCTCCTCCCCATCACAGATAATGTTCTCTCCCCCATCACAGATAATGTTCTCTCCCCATCACAGATAATGTTCTCTCCCCCATCACAGATAATGTTCTCTCCCCCATCACACATAATGTTCTCTCCCCCATCACACATAATGTTCTCTCCCCCATCACACATAATGTTCTCTCCCCTCATCACACATAATGTTCTCCTCCCCTCATCACACATAATGTTCTCTCCCCCATCCCAGATAATGTTCTCCTCCCCCATCACAGATAATGTTCTCTCCCCCATCACAGATAATGTTCTCTCCCCCATCACAGATAATGTTCTCTCCCCCCATCACTGATAATGTTCTCTCCCCCATCACAGATAATGTTCTCTCCCCCATCACAGATAATGTTCTCTCCCCCATCACAGATAATGTTCTCTCCCCCATCACAGATAATGTTCTCTCCCCCATCACAGATAATGTTCTCTCCCCCATCACAGATAATGTTCTCTCCCCCATCACAGATAATGTTCTCTCCCCCATCACAGATAATGTTCTCCTCCCCCATCACAGATAATGTACTCCTCCCCCATCACAGATAATGTTCTCTCCCCCATCACAGATAATGTTCTCTCCCCCATCACAGATAATGTTCTCTCCCCCATCACAGATAATGTTCTCTCCCCCATCACAGATAATGTTCTCTCCCCCATCACAGATAATGTTCTCTCCCCCATCACAGATAATGTTCTCTCCCCCCCATCACAGATAATGTTCTCTCCCCCCCATCACAGATAATGTTCTCTCCCCCCCATCACAGATAATGTTCTCTCCCCCCATCACAGATAATGTTCTCTCCCCCATCACAGATAATGTTCTCTCCCCCATCACAGATAATGTTCTCCTCCCCCATCACAGATAATGTTCTCCCCCCCCCCCCCTCATCACACATAATGTTCTCCCACCCCATCAGATAATGTTCTCCCCCCCCCCCCCCCAATCACAGATAATGTCCCCCCCATCACAGATAATGTTCTGAGTAAGATGTTTCATTATTTGGCTCTAATCAGAATAATTAATAATTAGAGATACTTTCCCTTTAATGGCCCAGGGGGGTAAATACAACTTTCATCTGTTTTTGCCTCCGGGGGTACTGGGAGCAGGACCTGGGGCGACAATCTGCTGAGAAGGACGGCTTCTGATGATACAACCTCTCTAAGGAAACACTGTGGCTGAGCCCTGGCCTTACTATGAACTGTATAATGATGAGAATTTTACAATCATTTACATGAGCAGGAACCATAGACAAACACATTTTTATTATTCATATTTGCAAAAAGTCCCACAGTCTATGGACTGTCTACGAATTTAGGATAACCTTACAGTTGTCCTTTTACTATTCTGCTGAGGCAATAAGAGTAAACCTGGTTTGAGAAGCAAACGGTTAATAGGTAATGTGCTTCCCCAACAGGATGTGACTAACTAAAGAGCATTTCCTTTGGCGGCCCCCCCCCCCCAAAAAAAAAAAAACAACCTGTGTAAATAGAAATCCTTAAGATGATCTGTATTTTAGGACAATTTGTCAACAACCAAATAGAGCTCCCGATACAGATGTCACCCAGATATCCTAGACTTTGTCTAACTATGCAATAAGTCATACAAAAGCTCATACTAAATCATAATTCTGTAGTTTTCCTGTAGAAAGCTGGGTGACTATGACGAAGTGCTAGCAGACAAGCAGGCTGCTCTGTAACCCCCTCCTCTCTGTTTTCATGCTGCAGTCTGATAGGACAGGAGTGAGCACAGAGGAGTGTTAGTCCCGCCTTCACTTCCTGGACTTTGTCCCGGCCTGTGCTTTACCTATGACGAAGATGATGCTGCAGCTGGACAGGATTATGTTCTGGATAGTTTGGAGACCCCTAGTGGTCTTTTTTATTTATTTATTTTTTTTTGTTTAGAAGCCATAATTTCCATAAAAAGGAGATCATTTCTTATGAAGTATATTAGAAAGGATAATTTTGGGCCAAGATGCATAGCATTATATAAAGTTTTTGACTATTACAGTACCCTATAAGACGGTGGTTTTCAACCTGCAGCTCTCCAGCTGTTGCAAGACTACAGCTCCAAGCATGGCCGGACAGCCGTTGGCTGTCCAGCCATGCTTGTAGTTGTAGTCTTGAAACAGACTGAGGGCCAAAAGTTAAAGACCCCTGCCCTAAGCCAACATCTGTTTCCTCTCATATCTGGATATCAGAAATCAGTTCTATAAAGCCTTTCTTTTAACCCAATGCTTTCCGTTGAGTTCCTCACAATGCTTTTCACCCATACTCGAAAAGTTTACTTGTTTTTCTTTAATTATCTATTTTTGTAAAGCCAAAAAAACTGGATTTTTCAGAGGCCTTTTCAAAAATGAAAGAAGCGATCTGATTGGTTGCTATGGGCAACTCAGCAACTTTTCCTCTGGACAGGTTTTCATAAATCTCCCCCGATGTGTCTTAACTCCTTAAAGGACATCTGCAGTGCTGGGCAAAAAAACTTTTTTTTACCTCATTTAATAGGTCTTTGAAAGACCTTTCTAACGATGTCTCCCCCATCAAAATTGGCCCAGTCTTTCTCCCGTTATCAGCACACGAATTACGGAGGAGAAGTGAAAATAAAACTACATCTCCCATCATGCCTTGTGCTTACTTCCTGTAAGCTGCTGCCCTCCCCCTGTTCTATCCCCCCAAGCAAATTATTATATTGTAACGCCCACATCTCCCTCCCCTTCTGCTCATCTCCCCCTCCCCATGCTGCTCCTGTCCAGTGATGAAGCAGCTGCCCCCGTGCTCACTGTAGTGTGGACTCTGGAGAGTGGAGAGTGAAAGTAAAAATGGTAAAAAAACATAATTGTTTGTCTATAAAACTGTCCTGATATTGGTCCCTCCATCTTTTTCACAACTACAACTCCAAGCATGCCCAGTTATTTTATATGCTGTTCGGGCATGCTGGGAATTCCAGTGGTGCCTCCAGCTGTTGCAAGACTACAAATCCCAGCATGCCCTGTCAGCTTTCTGCTGTATGTGCATGCTTGGAGTTGCAGAGGTGACTCCAGCTGTTGTAAGACTATACATCCCAGCATGCCGTGTCAGCTTTCTGCTGTTTGAGTGTATAAAGGAGTTGTAGTTCACCAACACCTCTACTGTATCAGGAGTCTCCTGGGAGTTGTAGTTCACCAACACCTCTACTGTATCAGGAGACTCCTGGGAGTTGTAGTTCACCAACACCTCTATTGTATCTCTGTAGTTTCCTGGGGGTTGTAGTTCACCAACACCTCTATTGTACCTCTGTAGTCTCCTGGGAGTTGTAGTTCATACACCAGTGTTTCCCAACCAGGGTGCCTCCAGATGTTGCAAAACTACTACTCCCAGCATTCCCTGGTTGGGAAACACTGGCATACACACACACATAACAGGGACTACAACTCCCAGCATGTGTCATTCAGTAGTCCCCCTCCCCCCCTCTCACACACAGAATCATCTCCAGTATGATATTTATTCCCTGTATACACCACCAGCCCGTGCAGTGTAATATGTCTCCCTCACACACACGTCCTCCCCTCCCTGCTCTGTGGTTTGCTCTGTGTTTCCCCCGTGATAACTTGAATCCTCCCGGTGATAAGTGAGGTCCTATGTAGACAGAGCAGGGTAGGGGGGAGGAGCTGTGGACGTCCTCATTCTCCCCCTGCTTGAATCTTATAGATAGGGGCGTTTCTGAGGATGAGCCAATGGCTGCCTCAGAAAGCACCCGCTCATGCATATGCATAAGCAGGGAGGACCTGACAGAGGCTAGGGGGAGCACAAACACTGCTGGGAGGAAGAGATCTCCGTCCCCAAGATGGCGGCTGCAATGTAATGAATAGGGGACGGACGCAGGACTACTGGGCTATGCTGGCAACTCTAATATCTCAGAAACTGCTGCATATAGGTAAATAGGACTAATTGACTGAATTGTATAACTTTTGTTTGGGGAACATTTGGGCAGGGATTTTTGACCACTACAGTTGTCCTTTAAGGACTGAGGGCGTACCTGTATGCCCTGAAGTCTGCTCCTGTTCTATAACGTGGCCGGGACCCGTGGCTAACAACAACTGGGACCCGTGGCTAATAGCGTGTGGGGCTACAGCATGCTATTAACCCTTTAGACACGGCGTTCACAGTTGATCGCAGCGTCTAAAGTGAAACTAAAACGCTGCCGGTTAGCTCAGGGTGCTGTTCGGGATCGCCTGCTGTAGGACACGAGGAGGGTCCCCTTACCTTGCCTCCTGGTGTCTGATCGCCAAATGACTGCTCACTGCCTGAGATCCAGGCATGAGCAGTCAAGCGGCAGAATCATTGATCAATGGTTTCCTATGGGCTAACAATGATTAATGTAAAAGATCAGTGTGTGCAGTGTTATAGCCCCCTATGGGGGATAGAATAGTGTAAAAAAAAAAAAAAAAAAAAAAAAAAAAAAAAAACGCATAAAGATCATTTAACCCCTTACCTAATAAAAGTTTTTGAATCCCCCCCCTTTTCCCATAAAAAAAAGTGTAAAAATAAAATAATAATAATGTGGTATCGTCTCGTGCGGAAGTGTCCGAATTATAAAAATATATTGTTAATTAAACCGCACGGTCAATGGTGCACACGCAAAAAAAATCAAAAGTCCAACATACCGTGACGGTGATCTCCAGTAATCTTGTCCGTTAGTTCCAGCTCCGGGCACCCGGCTTGGGGCATGTCTGGAGCTTAGGGTTGTCACCGCTGCTGTTCCCTGCTGGGTCCCGTTGCTTGAGAACAGCAGCGGTGATGTCACTAAGCTCCGCCCATGCCCCAAGCCAGGTGCCCGTAGCTGGAGCTGATGGCCAAGATTACTGGAGATCCCCTGCATGGAACGGGACAAGGTGAGTACCGACAGGTTAGTGCAGGTGACACTGGTGACAGATTTCCTTTTAAGGGATTTTCTACATGTTTAGTATTGTATTAATTGTCATGTTTTATATCCCCAGGAACATTATTATTATATTGCTCCTGAAGGAGACGTACATAGAAACATAGAATGTGTCGACAGATAAGAACCATTCGCCCCATCTAGTCTGCCCCATATTCTGAATACTGTGAATAGTCCCTATCCTATATGAAGGATAGCCTTATGTCTATCACCATCTTATATGAAGGATAGCCTTATGCCTATCACCATCTTATATGAAGGATAGCCTTATGCCTATCACCATCTTATATGAAGGATAGCCTTATGCCTATCCCTATCTTATATGAAGGATAGCCTTATGTCTATCCCTATCTTATATGAAGGATAGCCTTATGCCTATCCCTATCTTATATGAAGGATAGCCTTATACCTATCACTATCTTATATGAAGGATAGCCTTATGCCTATCCCTATCTTATATGAAGAATAGCGTTATGCCTATCCCTATCTTATATGAAGGATAGCCTTATGCCTATCCCTATCTTATATGAAGGATAGCCTTATACCTATCACTATCTTATATGAAGGATAGCCTTATACGTATCTCTATCTTATATGAAGGATATCCTTATATCCTTATATCTACCCCTATATTATATGAAGGATAGCCTTATGTCTATCTCTATCTTATATGAAGGATAGCTTTAGGCTTATCCCTATCTTATATGAAGGATAGCCTTATGTCTATCTCAATCTTATATGAAGGATAACCTTATGCCTATCCCTATCTTATATGAAGGATAGCCTTATACCTATCCCTATCTTATATGAAGGATGGCCTTATGTCTATCTCTATCTTATATGAAGGATAGCCTTAGGCTTATCCCTATCTTATATAAAGGATAGCCTTATGTCTATCTCTATCTTATATGAAGGATAACCTTATACCTATCCCTATCTTATATGAAGGATGGCCTTATGTCTATCTCTATCTTATATGAAGGATAGCCTTATACCTATCCCAATCTTATATGAAGGATAGCCTTATACCTATCCCAATCTTATATGAAGGATAGCCTTATGTCTATCTCTATCTTATATGAAGGATAGCCTTATGCTTATCCCATCCATGTTTAAACTCCTTCACTGTATTTGCAGCGACCACTTCTGCAGGAAGTCTATTCCATGCATCCACTACTCACTCAGTAAAGTAATACTTCCTCATATTACTGCAGAAACCTTTCCTCTCTAATATAAAACTTTCCTCGTGCATGTGCAGATTATCATGGGGGATATATTCTTTGTATTCTTTACTGGAAACAACCAGCACAACCCCACAGCTGACCGAGGAGACTGCTGCCCCTTTATACTGTGAGACAGAATCCATAATGGCGGATCTCCTGCAGTCAGCACGGATAGGACGTTATATGTGCAGCCGGTCAGGGGTGCTGGGCTTAGCACACGAGGCGCCTGTCTTATGTTAGATTTGTATGGGCTGACATCACATCCTCTGCGCCAGCTATGACCTAGCTCCTCTGCAGAGAGACTCATCACAGATAAGGGCAGTAAATCGCACCTCTGTGGGGTTAATGTTCTCCTGCAGCATAATATATTATGTCATCGTGCTTAGTAGGGATCCACAGATATCGATTTTTTTATTTTTTTTTTTTTATTTTTTTTTTAGAGCCGATACTGATAACCTGTGAACTTTCAGGCTGATAGCTGATAACTTATACCGATATTCCCTCCTTGTAGACAGCAGACCCCCTCTTATAGACAGCAGGCTCCCCCCTCCTCCTCCTTTTGTAGACAGTGCTCACCTGCGGCTGTCCTCTGGTGTTGCCGCGCCGCTGTCCCGTTCTCCTGATCGCATCATGGCGTCCTATGGAGGAGCATGTGACAGACGTGTGTGTCACATGCTTCTCCATAGGACGCCATGATGCGATCGGGAGAACAGGACAGCGGAGCGGGGCCGCACAGCAGCAGGTATCGGGGGCGCACGCGCTGCACACATTATCGACAAGGTTAGATGCCAATACCGATAACTTAAAAATTGGTGAATATCGGCCAATCCAGTAACCGGTCGATCCCTGGTGCTTAGTGCTCGTGAAAGGACTTTATCTACACTGGGTAAAGGGGTCCAGAGCTTTGTGTATTACAATCGTTTGGCACCTGTAAAGGGCTTTTTACACAATTGACATTAATAACCGATCTACAGGATGTCTAAATGTCTGATCACTGGATCCCCACATATCACTAGAACAGTGATCTCGGACCCACACTTTGCATAGAACGGCACTGCCCATGCTCGATCGCCGTTCCATCTTCTCTCTGCACCTAGTTGGCTCATTGTCCATTAGTGTTTCCCAATGAGTGTACCTCAAGCTGTTGCAAAACTACAATTCCCAGCATGCCTGGACAGCCAACAACTGTACGGGCATATTTGGAGTTGTAGTTTTGCAACTGGTAGAGAAACACTGGTTGGGAAACACTGGTCTATTACCTTGGCCTGTGTTAAAGAGCTAAAATATACAGTAGTGGCAATACTTGGACCACCATGTGTTGTTTTTTTTTCTTTTCTTTTTTTTTTTTCTTTTAATTGAACAAAAATTAGGTCTTTATAGAATACAAAAGGTTCCTAACTTTAGGGCAGTGTATGGTGCTTTATCACAGCCATTGGACAGAGGTGCAGTTCTCACTGAGCCAGAGTTTTAGGGCACGTTCACACATACAGGATCCTGCACAGATTTAATGCGCAGGATTTGTAACTGCAGATTAGAAGCTGCGCTCAGTCATTCAGTTCACATTGAAATCTGCAGCAGCAAATCCTGCGCATCAAATCTGCGTACGTGTGAACGTCCCCTTAATCTCACTTTGTTGTAAAGAACTGCTCCATCTACTCACAACTAAATATAGGAAGATGTGTTCTACACCTAGGGCACTACTATTATTACAGGACACTGGTCCCACAAATTACAGTGGCTTAGAGTTACATTATTTGTCTAGACCAGTGGTCTCTAACCTGCAGACCTCCAGATGTTGCAAAACTACAACTCCCAGCATGCCCGGACAGCCGTTGGCTGTCCGGGCATGCTGGGAGTTGTATTTTTACAACATCTGGAGGTCCGCAGGTTGGAGACCACCGGTCTAGACCATTGTAACTTGAAACCAGACTCGCCATACAATACTATGGACAGTCCAGATGGCTGGAACAACTGACCAATCAGAATGGGAATTCACTGGTAAATCACCTGTATTACTGAAGTGCATGCACTGACTGGTGTCTGGTAGCGCCCCCCTACAGTACAGGGAGGTATTACATGTTCTGTACTACTCTTTACCTGTATTACTGAAGTGCATCCACTGACTGGTGTCTGGTAGCGCCCCCCTACAGTACAGGGAGGTATTACATGTTCTGTACTACTCTTTACCTGTATTACTGACGTGCATGCACTGACTGGTGTCTGGTAGTGCCCCCTCTACAGTACAGGGAGGTATTACATGTTCTGTACTACTCTTTACCTGTATTACTGACGTGCATGCACTGACTGGCTGTCTGGTAGCGCCCCCTACAGTACAGGGAGGTATTACATGTTCTGTACTACTCTTTACCTGTATTACTGACGTGCATGCACTGACTGGTGTCTGATAGCGCCCCCTACATTACAGGGAGGTATTACTTGTCAAGGTTTGCTGCCCTCTTGGACATCAGGTAGGGGTGCCCTTATTATTATTATTTTTGGGACACTGTGTGTACTCCCAACAGATCTTTCTTACTTTTATATGTAAGGATTTGCTTTATCTCTATTAGTTATCAACGTATTTTACTTTAATCCTCACTTTTTCCTATTTTTGGATGACATTTTTGGGCTTCAGAACCAATTACCGGGTTTCCATAGAGTTATGGTCTCACCATACAATGGTCTCACCATACAATGGTGTCAACATACAATGGTGTCAACATACAATGGTGTCAACATACAATGGTTTCTACATACAATGGTCGTCCTGGAACCAATTAATATTGTATAAGGGACCCCTGTACGTGTGTAACCCAATAATTTTAACCTATGGAATAGAACCCCTTTACACGACTAATATGCAGGGATATAGGGTACACAGAGCAAGCAGGGAAAATGTTTTCCCAACCTCTGACTGTGTCTTTTATGGATAGAACCAGTAAAAGAATCTTCTGCGTTCTAGTTAAAACTAATAGCGCTTTTCTTGTACTCGGACAAATGGCTCCCCATGTTTTCTGGATAATTTATATCGGCCCATTTGGAGCGATCTGCACCTGATCTTATAATGTCCCAACTGTTCTAGTGCCGCAGAGTCCAAGCTCCTCAATAGGCGAAATCCCCCCAAACCCCATTGTGCATTGTGGCCGTAGAATGATTTGCAGTCTTCGGAGTTTGTGTTAGCCGGCAGCGCTGAGGAAACAAACCGCGACTTCTGCCAAGTCAGAATCTCGTAGTGGAAACACTGAGGTTTGCTGGTATTCTTGGTTTTTTTCTCCCACACAATGGTTTTAGTATAATTTCTATGAAAAGCTCGACTGTTCCTACACAGAAGCTGTGCACTAAATGAAGAAGCCACTGCTGTAATTGTAGGGAAGTGATACTGCGTTGGGTCATCATTTCTGAAAACCACAGCTTAAAGGAGCAAGAAAGTTTAGCATTAAAGGGGTACTCTAGCGGAAAACTATTTTTTTTCTAATCAACTGGTGCCAGAAAGTTAAACAGATTTGTAAATTACTTCTATTAAAAAGTCTTTATCCTTCCAGTACTTATCAGCTGCTGTATGCTCCGCATGAAGTTGTATAATTCTTTTCTGTCTGACCACAGTGCTCTCTGCTGACACATCTGTCCAGAGTAGGAGAGGTTTGCTATGGGGATTTGCTCCTACTCTGGACAGTTTTGCCACTAGGGCTTAAACTAACCAGAGATTCCCGGTTCTGTCTGTGATGCAAAAAGGTGACACCAGTAGTATATAGAAAAGACAGGAGCTCAGCCTCCCCCTCCCTGTGGGATGACCACTGCAATGGCCACAGAACACGCCTTGCATTGGCCACAGAGTTTCCCTGGATTTTTTTTCTTTTGCTTGCTAAATTTCTGGGGACTTCCTTTTAGTGAGTGTGCCTGTCATCTATTTTGGTGATTCATATATTTTCTCACATTGGTTCTTTATCCCCCCCCTCCCCCGACCGGACACTGAGCTGTAGATGCAAAAGGTTTTGGTTAATGAGCAGTCAACAGTGATTTAGGAGAAATGTGTGATTTTTTTTTTTTTTTTTTAAGAGGCTCCTAAATGGGGCAATACATAGGAAGAATAAAAATCTATATACCGGTATATATCAAACTCAACATGGATGTGTATGTATGTATGTATGTATGTTCCAGCATCACGTCCAAACAGCTAAAGATAGTAACATGAAACTTGGCCACATGTTACTTATATGTCTACAACAAACATAGGATAGGTGATTTAACCCTTACTCACCCCCATTTGCCAGGGTCGGGGTTTTTGTTTAAAGTCCCATACAAGTCTATGGGAAATATGTTACTACATAACTTCCAAACGGCTGGAGATATTTCGATAATACTTGGTCACATGTTACTTATATGTCCACTTAAAATATAGGATAGTTAATTTAACCCTTAACTACCCCCATTTGTGAGGGTCGGGGTTTTTGTTTAAAGTCCCATGCAAATCAATGGGAAATGTATGTTCCCACATAACTTCCGTACGGCTGGAGATATTTCAATACCTGGTCACATATTACAGGTCGGGGATAGGAGGTCGGGGATAGGAGGTCGGGGATAGGAGGTCGGGGATAGGAGGTCGGGGATAGGAGGTCGGGGATAGGAGGTCGGGGATAGGAGGTCGGGGATATGGAGTCAAAAGCTTCCTCCTTTGTTTATTTTCCTCCCCAAAAAGGATTAGGAAGGAAAAACTGGGCAACGCCGGGTACTCAGCTAGTATATATATATATATATTAGTGCAACTACTCCGATTTCTACGTTCCAGTGGCGTTAAAAGGGAAATTGTCAAATATAGCGAGTAGTCTGGTCTGCTGATATGTTATAGAGCAGGAGGAGCTAAACAGATTGATAAATAGTTTTATTCATTTAAAGGGGTACTCCACTAGTAAACATCTTATTCCCTATAAAAAGAATAGGGACCCCTGCCATCTCCTAGCCGGCACCGTGGCGTTCTGAGCTTTGAGCTCCCTCCATTCATGTCTGTTGGGGAGGAGAGGTGACTGTGACGGCTGGTACTCTTCTACTCTTCTCATAGACCTGTGATCAGATATCCTTTGGTTAGGGGATATGATGTTTAGGGGCAGAGTACCCTTTAATTCTTTGCTCTTGTGTTACAGCCGTAAAGCTGAGCCGGACAGTCAGGTGCAAAACAAGTACAAATGGATCCCGGGGTCACTCAGTTTTTCCGCTTGGTGCCCGTTTATTCAGCAGGATCTGACTGGACAGAAAATTACTTCTTGCAGTATTTTATTTTTTCCAATCAGATTGGGGAATATAATTGTAATCTGCAATAGAGCTCCCAAATGGTGCGCCGATGCAAATGTAAACCAAGCCTTAGAAGTCCAGTGACAACCCTAGGAGTCACTCCACCCACTGGACTCCTAGATCCAGAGGGAAAAAGGAATTTTGCCAATAGGTTGTAGTCATTGGCGCTGATTTTCTAAATGTGTGTGAGAGAAAAAATTTAAAGATTTTGCCCATAACAACCAATCACAGTGCTGCTTTCACCTTACCAGAGCTCATTAAGAAAATAGAAGCTGAGCTGTGATTGGTTGTTATGGGCAAAACCTCTCCAGTTTTCCCTCACTCGTTTTGATAAATCTGGGGCAGTGTCTTTCTTACATACAAATAAAAAAATGTTTTATATATATATATCATCTCTCAACGTGTGTATGTATGTATGTATGTATGTATGTATGTATGTGTGTATGTGTGTGTATGTGTGTATGTGTGTATGTGTGTATGTGTGTATGTGTGTATGTGTGTATGTGTGTGTGTGTGTGTGTGTGTGTGTGTGTGTGTGTGTGTGTGTGTATGTGTGTGTATGTGTGTATGTGTGTATGTGTGTATGTGTGTATATGTATGTATGTGTGTATGTGTGTATGTGTGTATATGTATGTATGTGTGTATGTGTGTATGTGTGTATGTGTGTGTGTGTTCCAGCATCACGTCCAAACGGCTAAAGATATTAACATGAAACTTGGCCACATGTTACTTATATGTCAACAACAAACATAGGATAGGTGATTTAACCCTTACTCACCCCCATTTGCCAGGGGCGGGGTTTATGTTTAAAATCCCATACAAGTCAATGGGAAATATATGTTACTACATAACTTACAAACGGCTGGAGATATTTCGATAATACTTGGTCACATGTTACTTATATGTCCACTTAAATATAGGATAGTTAATTTAACCCTTAACTACCCCCATTTGTGAGGGTCGGGGTTTTTGTTTAAAGTCTCATGCAAATCAATGGGAAATGTTGTTCCCACATAACTTCCGTACGGCTGGAGATATTTCAATAACTGGTCACATATTAGAGGACGGGATAGGAGGACGGGATAGGAGGACGGGATAGGAGGATGGGATAGGAGGACGGGATAGGAGGACGGGATAGGAGGACGGGATAGGAGGACTGGATAGGAGGACGGGATAGGAGGACGGGATAGGAGGACGGGGATATGGAGTCAAAAGCTTCCTCCTTTGTTTATTTTCCTCCCCAACAAGGATGAGGAAGGAAAAACCGGGCAACGCCGGGTACTCAGCTAGTCTATTATAAATAAATATCATTTCATCTCCATCTGCTCAGCTCCTCCTGATCTATAAGATGATGCTGGATAGATTGGACTTGGGTTCATGGTGACAGATCCCCCTGTATGATGAAGCCGGCAATCAAGTATTTCCTACATGTCATAGGTCCTGTTTAATAGTTAAAATGTAGTAGTTGTGGAATAGAATAGCTTAGGGAGCATTCACATCACGATTTTACCATCCTACTTTTTCTCACAATTTTTTTTTTACCTTCAAATCGTACAAATCTGCATGCCAAGTCGTATCCATTGACTTCCATTGGGTAATCCTATCGAAAACACTTGCATCAGTTTTGATCTGCATATGAATTTGTACAATTTTAGATCAGGGGTAAAATCGTGGTTGACCACGATTTTTCGCCCAGATTCAAAATTGGATCAAAATAGTGTCCGTTTTTTTTTTTTTTTTCTTATGGCCTATGTTAATCGTATTCAATCATGTGTGCGATTTCATCAGATTTATCGCACACTATTTCTTTTTACATATCCGCTGTAGCGTCTTTAAATAAACTTTATTGCCTTTGACATATAACATATATATACCGAGATATATAGATAGAGATATATATAGATATCTCCCCCCATGGAAATAATTCAGCGGCAGAATTGTGTCATTGTGGTCTTTCCTATCCTACCATTCTCGTATTGTCCACAGGCCATTGAGGTCTTAGCGCGGCGCCTCTCCTGGTAATTGAGGCCCAGTGTAAGGCGGAGAGGAGGACTTTTTCGGCTGTGCTCCTGTGTGGACTTGCTCCACAAATCCTTTTTATCTCCCTGATTTCTACAGGGCTATGTCCTGTGTACACAGCAGCCGCCAGCCCTCCATCTGCTCTTCCTGTCAATTTACTCGTCTTGTGTGTCCCTGCAATGGCTGCCTCCTCCGCCATATCGTACAAATGATAAAATAACACAAAATCACACTGAAGAGCGTGCCCAAGAAGAACATGTCCTAGGTATTGTTCACACTGTGCTTATCCCTGCTCTCAGGAGCATGATCTGTATATTTACACTCTTTAAAGTGTTATAGTGGTAATATTTTTGCACTGTATAGCGCAGTGTTTCCCAAGCAGGGTGCCTCCAGCTGTTGCAAAACCACAGCTCCCAGTATGCCCGGACAGCCAACGGCTGTCCGGGCATGCTGGGAGTTGTAGTTTTGCAATAGCTGGAGGCACCCTGCTTAGGAAACACTGGTATAGCGGTATTGGGGTGCTGTATGTTAAGTGTTTGTTTGGTGCAGTTATTTCAGTACTATATTGTGGTTTTGTGGTACTGTATAATATAGTTGTATGGGGATTTTCTCCTACTCTGGACAGTTCTTCAAATGGACAGAGATGTCAGCAGAGAGCACTGTGTCCCAAAAAGAAAAGAATTTCCTCTGTAGTATACAGCAGCTGATAAGTACTGCAAGGATTAAGATTTATTTAATAGAAGTAATTTACAAATCTGTTTTAACTTTCTGGCACCAGTTGATTTAAAAAAAAAAAAAAAAAAAAGTTTTCTACCGGAGTAAAATTATTATTTTTTAAATCAACTGGTGCCAAAAAGTTAAAACAGATTTGTAAATTACTTCTATTTAAAAATCTTAACCCTTACAGTACTTAGCTGCAGTATACTACAGAGGAAGTTGTGTAGGTCTTTTCTGTCTGATCACAGTGCTCTCTGCTGCCACCTCTGTCCGTGTCAGGAACTATCCAGAGTAGGAGCAAATCCCCATAGAAAACCTATCCTACTCTGGACAGTTCCTGACACAGACATAGGTGGCAGCAGAGAGCATTGTGGTCAGACTGGAAAGAACTACAGAACTTTGTCTGTAGTATACAGCAGCTGATAAGTGCTGGAATGGTTAAGATTTTTAAATAGAAGTAATTTACAAATCTATTTTAACTTTTTGGCACCAGTTGATATAAAAAAATAAAATAATTCCACTGGAGTACCCCTTTAATCCTTCCCATACTTATCTGCTATATACTACAGAGGCGGTTGTGTAGTTCTTTCCAGCCTGACCACACTGCTCTCTGCTGACACCTCTGTCCATGTCAGGAACTGTCCAGAGCAGGAGAGGTTTACTATGGGGATTTGCTCCTACTCTGGATAGTTCCTGATATGGACAGAGGTGGCAGCAGAGAGCACTGTGATCAGACTGGAAAGAACTACAGAACTTCCTCTGGAGCATACAGCAGCTGATAAGTACTGGGAGGATTAAGATTTTAAATAGAAGTAATTTACAAATCTAAAAGAGTTGGAGAGGCTCTTGTCTGACTACCCACCAAATAAACCCGGGCTACCTAATTAGACACTTATACCCAAGGTGTCAGATTGTAGTTTGTCTGTAGAAATATATATATTAGGGCTCAGGGTTTGAGACAACTGGACAGGTTGTGTTTAAAGTAATATTTCAATTTATTGATTGTATATAATGTGACAATTGAATATTAGATAAAATGTAAATAGCAGCAACTGCGTCTCACAGGGCCCTTGTGTAGGCGCAGCACCAACTATTAAGAACTATAACATATGTATAGTACAGTATATAAAATATAAAAATATACTTGTAAAAAATTATAAAAGATATAAAATAAGAATATAGAGACCACCATAAACATATATATAGAGAGGGATCTGGATGGGAGAGTCTTAGTCCATCCTCTATGGTAAATAATCTCCTCTCATAAAAAAGTCCTGCTCATATAGACCGATTCTGGTATTGTGGTAACCAATGGCAACCATAAGGTTAGTAACCCGTAGCAACCGTTCTGATGAGTCCGGCTATTTAAGCACTTCAATGTTTAAGTAGAAGATAAACTTGATATTTGTAGACAATATTCAACATGAACAGCTAGTGTGCAGTCACTGTTAATATGCATGCATATTTGTATGATACTTTGTATCTCACCGCTCCCGGACACTGATGCGCTGAACTTCACGGGGATGCTGGGATCTCCTCCTGATGCGCGGTGTAATCCTGCAGTGTATTAGCACTGAGTAGCTGTCTTGGTAAGCGGCAGCATCACCGGAGACTCGGCAGTCTCCCACAGTGGTGACGTTGGTAGATGGTGGGTTGCGGGTGGTGTTGTCGCAGCGGTTCTGCGGATGCGCACGTACATGTGCCGGAGGCGTCCTCGTGGCAGCGAGGCGCGGATGTCTCCTTCACCGGGTGTCGGGTGATTGACAGTTTATTGTCCGGTATCGGACTGCTATTGACTTAAGCAGGGCAAATATACTGGTGGTCTCAATAGGTATTGAGGGGACGCTGGACGCGTTTCAGAACTCTCTCAGTCCTTTCTTCAGCAGCAAAGAATAAGTGTAATGGGGGGTCACTGTGTCGTATTTTATACATATAACTCCTCCTCTATCAATTAGTGACATCAGATCCAGAGTAAACAAAGTCAACAAAACAAAATAGTGGTGTTAGATTTATGAATGAAAGTAGTAGAGCTCAGTACTAAATGAATAGGACTGTCTTGAATTACATATAGTCTGCTGTGGGATGCATTGAAAATAAAATAAAAAAGACCTGTATTAAATAATATACGTGAGTGAATTACAAAGTGATGTCTTTTTGTGTGAATGGAATGTTTGAGATATATAAAGTAAATTCATTGTGTGCCAATTGTTGACCATAAATATAAAATCATAGTATCTGTGTACAATTGTATAAAAGTATGAATACTATGTGAAAGTCTAAATATTGATGATAATGCAAATATTTAAAATATTGGTGTAGTGTGAAATGGGATATATATTTTGCTTGTGAGTATAATTGTGATGGTGAAACCTAATATGCAAATGTGGTGATTGTGGATTACTAGAGACCAGGTGTCTGAAGAAAAGTATCTATACTCTAAGTGTCCTACAGTCAGTATATCTGTTGCAGTATAGAAGAAGGGACTAGATAGTGTACATAAGACATACAAAAGTTATAGACAATAGAGATATAAATACCCGAGTTGTGTGGATAAAGGCAAGGGCCCAATAAAGGGTCCGTCAGGGTGCTGATAGTACAGCCAGACCCCGACGGGCCGTCCAAAGGGACCTCACCCATCTTTATTCCAAAAAGCCGAACAGTTCCAGGTCTTTATTCAAGCCCTTGGGGGCTAGTGACCCAAATTCGAATATCTTGCGAGATTCTGCCCTAGACATTTTCCCAATAAAATTCCCTCCCCTCCAATCTTTGTGTATCAGTTGTAGTGCCGTATATCTTAAAAGGTTAGGGTTACCTTGGTGGACAGATTTAAAATGTGCCGATAAGGGGTGTTTATCATTTTGTTTTTTGATGTTGTATCGATGCTCCAGAATGCGTGTTTTAAGTGCACGTGACGTGCGTCCTATGTATTGTTTGTGACATGGACATTCAATTAGATAAATAACCCCCTTACTGGCACAGTTTAAAAATTCTTTAATAGTAAAGGTGTAATCATTTACTGTAGATTTTACCGTCACGGTTCTCTTGTCGAATCTCGTGGATTTACAATTCGGACATTGTCCACATCTAAAAAAACCTTTTAAGTCAACCAGAGTAGAGTCTGGTTTGGTACGTTTTTGATTGGGACGTATAGTGGGGGCTATCTTGATGCCGAGATTGGGGGCCTTTGTGTATATAATGGGAGGTTTCTCGGGGATGAGGCTCCCAATTGTTTTATCTTGTTGGAGTAATGGCCAATATTTTTTAATAATGTTTGCTATTTTGCGGTGTTGAGTATTATATGGGATGATTAGTTTGGAGTTGTCTATATTGGTGGTATTTTGAGCTTCTGGGCTTTTTTGGAGAAAGAAGGTTGTTCGGTCTAGGTTTCTAACCTTTTCTAATGATTGTGTCAGATTTTCTGATGGATATAATTTGTCTAGGAATTGTTGTGTGAGAGTTGCGGCTTCCAGTTCGAATTGTTCATTCTGTGTGCAGTTGCGTTTTAGTCTACGGTACTGACTTGTTGGTACATTGGTCAACCACTGTGGTAAGTGGCAACTGGTGTGAAGAATAAATCCGTTTTTGGCTACAAACCAGTAGCCAAAAACGGATTTATTCTTCACACCAGTTGCCACTTACCACAGTGGTTGACCAATGTACCAACAAGTCAGTACCGTAGACTAAAACGCAACTGCACACAGAATGAACAATTCGAACTGGAAGCCGCAACTCTCACACAACAATTCCTAGACAAATTATATCCATCAGAAAATCTGACACAATCATTAGAAAAGGTTAGAAACCTAGACCGAACAACCTTCTTTCTCCAAAAAAGCCCAGAAGCTCAAAATACCACCAATATAGACAACTCCAAACTAATCATCCCATATAATACTCAACACCGCAAAATAGCAAACATTATTAAAAAATATTGGCCATTACTCCAACAAGATAAAACAATTGGGAGCCTCATCCCCGAGAAACCTCCCATTATATACACAAAGGCCCCCAATCTCGGCATCAAGATAGCCCCCACTATACGTCCCAATCAAAAACGTACCAAACCAGACTCTACTCTGGTTGACTTAAAAGGTTTTTTTAGATGTGGACAATGTCCGAATTGTAAATCCACGAGATTCGACAAGAGAACCGTGACGGTAAAATCTACAGTAAATGATTACACCTTTACTATTAAAGAATTTTTAAACTGTGCCAGTAAGGGGGTTATTTATCTAATTGAATGTCCATGTCACAAACAATACATAGGACGCACGTCACGTGCACTTAAAACACGCATTCTGGAGCATCGATACAACATCAAAAAACAAAATGATAAACACCCCTTATCGGCACATTTTAAATCTGTCCACCAAGGTAACCCTAACCTTTTAAGATATACGGCACTACAACTGATACACAAAGATTGGAGGGGAGGGAATTTTATTGGGAAAATGTCTAGGGCAGAATCTCGCAAGATATTCGAATTTGGGTCACTAGCCCCCAAGGGCTTGAATAAAGACCTGGAACTGTTCGGCTTTTTGGAATAAAGATGGGTGAGGTCCCTTTGGACGGCCCGTCGGGGTCTGGCTGTACTATCAGCACCCTGACGGACCCTTTATTGGGCCCTTGCCTTTATCCACACAACTCGGGTATTTATATCTCTATTGTCTATAACTTTTGTATGTCTTATGTACACTATCTAGTCCCTTCTTCTATACTGCAACAGATATACTGACTGTAGGACACTTAGAGTATAGATACTTTTCTTCAGACACCTGGTCTCTAGTAATCCACAATCACCACATTTGCATATTAGGTTTCACCATCACAATTATACTCACAAGCAAAATATATATCCCATTTCACACTACACCAATATTTTAAATATTTGCATTATCATCAATATTTAGACTTTCACATAGTATTCATACTTTTATACAATTGTACACAGATACTATGATTTTATATTTATGGTCAACAATTGGCACACAATGAATTTACTTTATATATCTCAAACATTCCATTCACACAAAAAGACATCACTTTGTAATTCACTCACGTATATTATTTAATACAGGTCTTTTTTATTTTATTTTCAATGCATCCCACAGCAGACTATATGTAATTCAAGACAGTCCTATTCATTTAGTACTGAGCTCTACTACTTTCATTCATAAATCTAACACCACTATTTTGTTTTGTTGACTTTGTTTACTCTGGATCTGATGTCACTAATTGATAGAGGAGGAGTTATATGTATAAAATACGACACAGTGACCCCCCATTACACTTATTCTTTGCTGCTGAAGAAAGGACTGAGAGAGTTCTGAAACGCGTCCAGCGTCCCCTCAATACCTATTGAGACCACCAGTATATTTGCCCTGCTTAAGTCAATAGCAGTCCGATACCGGACAATAAACTGTCAATCACCCGACACCCGGTGAAGGAGACATCCGCGCCTCGCTGCCACGAGGACGCCTCCGGCACATGTACGTGCGCATCCGCAGAACCGCTGCGACAACACCACCCGCAACCCACCATCTACCAACGTCACCACTGTGGGAGACTGCCGAGTCTCCGGTGATGCTGCCGCTTACCAAGACAGCTACTCAGTGCTAATACACTGCAGGATTACACCGCGCATCAGGAGGAGATCCCAGCATCCCCGTGAAGTCCAGCGCATCAGTGTCCGGGAGCGGTGAGATACAAAGTATCATACAAATATGCATGCATATTAACAGTGACTGCACACTAGCTGTTCATGTTGAATATTGTCTACAAATATCAAGTTTATCTTCTACTTAAACATTGAAGTGCTTAAATAGCCGGACTCATCAGAACGGTTGCTACGGGTTACTAACCTTATGGTTGCCATTGGTTACCACAATACCAGAATCGGTCTATATGAGCAGGACTTTTTTATGAGAGGAGATTATTTACCATAGAGGATGGACTAAGACTCTCCCATCCAGATCCCTCTCTATATATATGTTTATGGTGGTCTCTATATTCTTATTTTATATCTTTTATAATTTTTTACAAGTATATTTTTATATTTTATATACTGTACTATACATATGCTATAGTTCTTAATAGTTGGTGCTGCGCCTACATAAGGGCCCTGTGAGACGCAGTTGCTGCTATTTACATTTTATCTAATATTCAATTGTCACATTATATACAATCAATAAATTGAAATATTACTTTAAACACAACCTGTCCAGTTGTCTCAAACCCTGAGCCCTAATATATATATTTCTACAGATAATTTACAAATCTGTTTAACTTTTTGTCACCAGTTGATAAAAAAAAAAAAAAAAGGTTTTCCACTGGAGTACCCCTTTTAACGTACTTTTATCTAATTCTCTTTCAACCCTGACTCGTGTCTGGAGACCAAATACCCCAGTAGTAGCCATAATAATTAAAATGTTTTTCTTTATACACTTTAACTATCTCAGATTTATTTCTTTTTTTTTCTCCTCCCTTTTTCCCCAATGTGGTTTCTTGGCAGCCGGCATTACGCTATTATTACTTTATTAAGTGTAACTTGTTCTCCACTTAATTCTATTTAATCTCTAGCCATTGAGCTCCGCCATACTTTACTTAATTGTGAACTGCTTGTTAAATTATATACTCTTTTGATTTTTACCGTTCTCGCTCAATTTATTTTCTTTTTTTCTAATTGAAATATTAAAGGTAATTTAATGATGATCCTTATGTTGGAGGAGGTGTTCAACAATGTAGCTAATTTTTATATATTATGGTCTACAAAATAGATATATATATATATATATATATATATATATCTAATATTACACTCACGTGTGTGTGTGTGTATATATATGTGTGTGTGTGTGTGTATATATATATATATATATATATATATATATATATATATATATATATATATATATATATATATAAATAGAGAGAGAGAGAGAGAGAGAGAGAGAGATATATAGTGTGTTTATTTATATATTGTGAATATATATGTATTTTTTATGCATGTATTTAAAAAAAATATATATATATGTGTATGTATACATATATTTTTTTCATATAATTTTTTTAAATGTGTAATCACTGATTTAAAAAAAAAAAAAAAAAAAATTGTGGTTTCTCACAATTTAGGGCACACTAGCAGACATAGTTTTGCCGGACCAGTGTCTCCCAACCAGTGTGCCTTCATCTGTTGCAAAACTACAACTTTTAGCATGCCAACTAGCCAAGTGATGCCCGGGCATGCTGCAAGTGTAATTTTGCAACACCTGGAGGCACGCTTTTTGGTAAACACAGAGCTTATAGAGCCGCCGGTTTGTTTCCGTTCCCCTAAAATAGTTTTTCTGCACAGATGCATGCAGAGGCATGCCTTAACAATAAAAGCACAGCATGCCTCACCGGATGCCTACATACACCTGAGAATTGCCTGTAGAGGTGAAAAAATAATCGCCATCTATTATACAGTAAGAAGAAACCATCCTTGCTGGATTCATATTTTGATCTGAATTCAGTATTTCCCCAAACAGTGTGCCTCCAGCAGTTGCAAAACTACACTGATCTGAAAGCAGTGTTTTCCCCAAACAGTGTGCCTCCAGCTGTTGCAAAACTACAACTCCCAGCATGCCCGGACAGCCTTTGGCTGTCCGGGCTTGCTGGGAGTTGTAGTTTTGCAACAGCTGGAGGCACACTGTTTGGGGAAACACTGCTATAGAGAATTCTATTTTAGATTCGCTGGAGCTAATATAGAAAATTGGTCATAACATGGACATATTCACACCTTATGACTAGAGATGAGCGAACTTACAGTAAATTCAATTCGTCACGAACTTCTCGGCAGTTGATGACTTTTCCTGCATGAATTAGTTCAGCTTTCCGGTGCTCCAGTGGGCTGGAAAAGGGGGATACAGTCCTAGGAAAGAGTCTCCTAGGACTGTATCCACCTTTTCCAGCCCACGGGAGCACCGGAAAGCTGAACTAATTTATGCAGGAAAAGTCATCAACTGCAGAGCCGAGAAGTTCGTGACAAATCGAATTTACTGTAAGTTCGCTCATCTCTGCTTATGACCTTATGCCAGTTTTTTTCTGGATGTGATATGGCTGTTTTTTCTTCTGCTCATGTGAATTAGTCCTTAGTCATATATGTCACAGGTTAAGTGACTCCCATGTCTAGTTATAGTTGTATTTTTTCCCTGAACTTTTCTTATGCATTTTATGCTTTTATTTTTTATGGTTTTCTCCTATTTATATCTTAAAGAATGCAAAGATATTTAATTTATTCCTTTTACCTTCATGGAACCTGTACACTCGCCAATAAACAACCTTGCAACCACTTGAGTTAATTCTGCATTGGAGGAAGATGCGTCATAGATCGCGCTGATCTTTTAGGGCCAGAAGAGGGTGATTTACTGCATAACTTCGGAGTCACATGGAGCCTCATAGGCTCTTTGGAGGCTCTTATAAATCTCTAAAATTGATTAAAAAGGCAGAGAAAAGAAAAGAGCAGTAAATGCTAATCTTAAAAATGATTGCATCATAATGCGCCTCTTGAGACTCTTGACTTGGAAAGAAAAGTAAAGTGTACCTCCAGCTGAAAAGGAAAACTTGACACTGATTTTGTCTCTGTATGTGGAGATCAGAGCTGTGTCTCCCTCTGTCAGGACTCCCTGGCAGCCAATCACAGGAGGCCACCCCCCCTAATACTGCTTAGAAGAGCACTTTCCTTGACGTATCACGCCGGTGTTGCCCCCCCAGAGGTATCCCTACTGTCAGGGTGTCCCGTCCCTCCCCCCCCCCAAGGTATCCCTACCGCCGGGGTGTCTCCCCCCCCCCCAAGAGGTATCCCTACTACCGGGGTATCCCTACCGCCGGGCTGTCTCTCCCCCCCCCCCCCAAGAGTTATCCCTACCTCCGGGGTGTTCCCCCCGAGGTATCCCTACCGCCTGCGTGTTCCTCCCGAGGTATCCCTACTGCCGGGGTGTCCCCAACCCCCCCCCCCCCCCCTGAGGTATCCCTACCACCGAGGTGTCCTCCCATCCCCCCCCCCCCCCCCAAGAGATATTCCTACCGCCGGGATCAGAGCTGTTTCTCCCTCTGTCAGGTCTCCCTGGCAGCCAATCATTGGAGGCAACCCCCCCCCCAATACTGCTCAGAAGAGCACTTTCCCTGACGTATCACGCCGGGGTGTTCCCCCAACCCCCAAGGTATCCCTACCGCCGGAGTGTTCCATACCCCCCCCCCCCCCCCCCCCCCCCCCGGGGTATCCCTACCACCGGGGTGTTCCCACCCCCCCCCCCTCTCGAGTATCCCCACCCCTGGGGACTGTATAAATAAATAAAGTTCATATTCCATATTAAAAATTCACATCACAAAAGTTTACCATTTTCCATACAAAAAAACATAATAAAAATGTATTTGGTATTTGCACGTGCATAATTGTCCCATACGGTCAATGGCGTTAACATAAATAAAAATAACATAAATAAAAATAAATAAATAAAAAAAAGTAAAAAGCGACTAAAAAGTCCGATCAATACCAAATTTGTACCGATAAAAACAGAATGATTTCGGCGCAAAACATTAGCCCTCACACAGCCCAGTGTGTGGAAAAATAACAATGTTATGGGGGGGGGGGGGGGGGGGGGGCAGAAAATGGTAATTTTAGAAAAAGTTGAGATTTTTAAAATTCGTAAAACATGACGGAAACTAAACAAATTTAGTATTGCTGTAATCAGGGCGACCTAAAACAATGTAAATCAGACCACAAGATGAATGGCGTAAAAAATAAAATTTGCAATTTCAACTCAAAATTTATTTTTTTCTTTGTTTCAGAGCATATGTTATAGAAAAATAAAACTTACAAAGTACAATTGGTCCTGCAAAAAACAAGCCCTCATGTGCATCTGTAGATGGAAAATAGGAGTTATGGCTATTATAGGGCGAGGAGGAAAAAATGAAAGTGCAAAAAACAAAATTGACTAATAAAGACCTTTTTTACAGACTATTTTGGTTAAAGTTATTTTGTGTAACAGGACAAGTGGTTCATCAAGAGGGAAAAGTAGATTTTGCTCAGATTTAGTCCCTTGGACAAGTAGTTTTTTTTTTTTTAATTAAATTTACACACCCCTGTAAATAGTTTATTATATCTGTAATACTCTCCCCTGCTCCAGTGCCGGATCCTCATTGCCCCATATATTATTATATCTGTATTACTCTCCCCTGCTCCCAGTGCCGGATCCTCATTGCCCCATATATTATTATATCTGTATTACTCTCCCCTGCTCCCAGTGCCGGATCCTCATTGCCCCATATATTATTATATCTGTATTACTCTCCCCTGCTCCCAGTGCCGGATCCTCATTGCCCCATATATTATTATATCTGTATTACTCTCCCCTGCTCCCAGTGCTGGATCCTCATTGCCCCATGTATTATTATATCTGTAATACTCTCCCGATGCCGACTCCTCACCACTTTATATATTAGATCTATAATACTCCTCACTGCCCCATAGATCTCCATGCTCTATAGGTTTACAGAGTGAACCCACTTTTAAGATTTCTTTCCAGCATTCCTGGGATTTACTGTCAGTGTTCAAGGCCGTTAGGTTTCTCCCATATTTCTCTGTTGCTGATATCTTCAGAGATATTGTAGGCGTATATCTGGCGTCCTAGCGTGCTGTGCTGGATGTGCCATCAGACAGATCACCCACAGATGACCATTATTCGTATACAACGCTCCATTTCTGCTGGAAATGATCCTCCCCGTCCGCTCTGTGCTGCTTGTCGTACATTCTGCAGTGATTTACACCATGAAAGAAGTTCTGATTGTATTGATCAGTCAATGTTTCTGGTGGAGTTTAGTCATAACCTATCCGTTTGCCATTGCTGCTTTGAC
>NC_079196.1:39247051-39404551 GCF_029499605.1 Hyla sarda
GTAAGCACAATAACCTAAACTGCCAGATACACGTCTATCTTATTAGTCCATTTAATAGTCTCTAAATTATTATTATTTAATTTTTTTTATTATGACTGAAGACTCTTATTATTGATAAGCATCCAGTTTCTGACAATAATGGGTATAAATGGCGAGGACATGGAATAGAGATTAGCTTGGTTGCCTGAGATTTCAGCAATTTGAGTCTTTTCTAAATTCTCCATTTATACATGTTCCTGTTAGAGCAGCAGGTTGTGCTTCATAGCGGTCAGTGACAAGGCTTCAATGGGCACTGTCATAATCAATAACTTTTTCTATGTTGTACATCTTGGCAAAATATTAACCTTACTAATATACTTCATAATTTTATAATCTTTTACTCAAAATTGTTTATTAAAAAGAAAAAAACACTGGGGCCCCCTTACCATCCAGAACATAATGCTGTCCGGCTGCAGCATGATCTTTGTCCAAGTTGAAGCGCAGGCTGCGACAAAGTCCAGGAAGTGAGGGCGGGACTAGCACTCCTCTGTTCTCACTCCTGTCCTGTCAGACTGCAGTATAAAAACGGAGAGGAGGGGGGTTACAGAGCAGCCTGCAGTGATTGGATGAAGGGACACAGCACAGCAGACTCAGGGAAGAAGTGAATGCATGGTGAGTGAGGGCGGGCTCAGTGCTTGCCTTGGACACGCCCTCTCTCTTCAGCTATAGAAAATACTATAGTCTGTCATCCCCTGGAATACTAGTAATTGCAGACTCAGCTTTCATACAAACTGGCATAATTTTATTGAGTCTTATTTTATTACCTTTCTCTTATCAGGTTTATTTCCCCATCTATCCGAATCCTATTAAAGGGGTACTCCGTCCCTGGTATCTTATCCCCTATCCAAAGGGGCTGCTGGGGACCCCCGGGATCTCCGCTGCGGCACCCCGCCATCATTACTGCTCAAAGCGAGTTCGCTCTGTGCGTAATGACGGGCGATACAGGGGCCGGAGCAGCGTGACATCATGGCTCCGCCCCTCATGACATCACGGCCCGTCCCCTTAATGCAAGTCTATGGCAGGGTGCGTGACGACCGCCACGCCCCCTACCCATAGACTTGTATTGACGGGGGCGGGCCGTGACGTCACGAGGGGCGGAGCCGTGACGTAACAATGCTCCGTCCCCTGTATTGCACGTCATTACGTGCAGAGCGATCTCGCTCTGCGCAGTAATGATAGCGGGGTGCTGCAGCAGCGATCCCCGGGGTCGCCAGCAGCGGGACCCCGGTGATCGGACATCTTATCCCAATATCTAGGGGCGGAGTACCCCTTTAAGGGATCAGATTTGGGCAGATTCTCCTCTACATCAGAAGCTCTGTGAAGACCCTTTTACATGGGCCGATTCTCAGGTGAATGCGCGTTCTCGTGTAGAAGCGATCATCTGCCAAACGAGCAAGCGCTGTGTTTGTCGGCTGATCGCCTCTTTTGTGAACCATATAAAATAATTGTTACCTGCACTTCACCCTGTGTGGCAGATAATGATGCTTTTGAAGGGCCGCACGACTTAGTCAACCTCGTAGAGTGCTTGTTCACACTGGCAGGGTGCGTCACTAAAGCCTCTGTCGCTCAGTCCCTAGGAAGGATAGGAGTTGAGCGGAGAAAAATACTGCACATCCTAATTTTTTTCTTCTTCACTCCTAAAATACCGGACACCTGACTGAACCCTTAACAAGTCAATGGAATCGGTCAGTGTCAGTTGTGTTTCGACCTCTTCAGGGTTCATTCTGTGCAAGAAAACTAAACAAATGGAGCCTAAAGGGGTAGGAGCATAGCAGCTGTGTAAACATACTGTATATACTCAAGTATAAGCCGAATTTTTCAGCTTCCCTGCGCGACATCGTCAAGGCAACGTCGCTAGTCCGGGGCCTAGAGCGAGCGGAGAAGAGGGCCTCCCGGTGAAAATGTACAGCCTGGAACGACTAACCCTCCCCACCGGACGGTCCCTGCAGCATAGATGGCCCGGACCAGCTTACCCTTCCTTCCCACCGAGGGGAGGTGAGTAGAAAACTAAAGAAGGGGGAGGGGGGGGGGGGGTCTGGATGATGTTGAAGGCCCCCGCAGTGGTCTCCAACCTGCGGACCTCCAGATGTTTCAAAACTACAACTCCCAGCATGCCCGGACAGCCGATGGCAGATGATGAAGGGGATGGAGATGATGACGGGGGTGAAAATGACAGGGGTCTGGATGATGACAGGGTGGGGGGGGGGGGGGGGGGGGCGGATGATGATGTATTTCCCACCCCAGGCTTATAGTCGAGTCAATAACTTTTCCTGGGTTTTTGGGGTGAAATTAGGGGCCTTGGCTTATATTCGGGTCGGCTTATACTCGAGTATATACGGTAGCCTTATTCTGCTCTGTAATGTGCTGCTGAGGATGTGCAGTGGAAATATAGAGGAACAGCACGAAGACCCTCGCCAATCAAAACTTTTGACATACCTGTGTTTTTTTTTGGTTTTTTTTTTATCACAGCAAAGATATTAAACATCCTCAGATTTCTTTGTGCCAAAGTTAAGAAGGCACTGCAGGAAGAGAGATAGATATGGATCCTACTGAAGTCTACATGCTACGGGTGAGGTTCTTGGATGGAATATGAGATGAGAGAGATATGGAGGGAGAGTAGGTGGATGTCGGACATTAGGTCCTCGTTGCGCAGTGTTTCGGACCAGTTAAGCTCTTGTTTTCTATTAAAGGGGTTATCCATGAATAATAAAACAGATTTCTTTCAAAAGCCACGCCCTGTCTGTCTCTTGGTTGGGTGTGGTTCTGCAGCTCCGTTCCGTTAAAGTGAATGGAGCCAAGTTGTAATACCACACCAAACCTGGAGACAGACAGGGCGCAGTATTTGAAAGAAAATAGCTCTGTTTTTCTATTCCTGGTTAACCCCTTTAATATAATGTAGACTTTCTCTAGCACTTGTGTCCAGCACGTCTGCATAAGTTTTTAGGGTTTTGTGCGACGATTGCTCCTTGGTAACTTGTTTATAAGGAGGACGGAGATATACACTGCTCAAACCAGAATGCCCGTTGGCTGTTTGAACCTGCTGAGAGTTGTAGTTTTGCAACAGCCAGAGGCACGCGGGTTGGGAAACTTTGGTCTTAAGTTACAGCAGAGTTTTGAGGGGCAACTCGGAAGAATGCATTTTTTTTATATGAACTGGTGCCAGAAAGTAATACAGATTTGTAAATTACTTCTACAGTAGAATCTCCCAATAGCGGACGCTCATGGGGAAAAAAGTGTCCGCTAGTGAGAGATGTCTCCTATTGAGAAAGAAGGCTTAAAAAGCTTTATAACTAATGGAATACTGTACTGTACTTACCTTAGAGTGTAATTACCTATAAAACACAATAAAAAGCAATTTAACAGTAGGATCCTCCAGTGGGCGTATATAAGCAGGAGACCGCTGTTTAAACAGTGGTTTTCTGCTTCTGTGCTGGAGGTGCAGTGGTGGCCTGGGCCCCTTACTGGGGTATTGGCTGTATCCCCCTGACGGCGCCTTGTGAAAAAGGTAGAGCCTGCACATAGGTCTAGCTGTCCCCTAGTGTCAGCATCCGCTATTGGAAGTGTCCCCTTTTCGGAGGGTGCAAATTCATTAAGTCTTATGGGATTCTGCTGGGAAATAAGAAATCGTCCGCTTTTTGGAGGTGTCACCTATTGGGAGGTGTCCGCTAAGGGAGTTTTGACTGTATTAAAAACTCTTAACCCTTCCACCACTTAGCTGCTGTATGCTCCAGAGGAAGTTGTGTAGTTCTTTCCAGTCTGACCACAGTGCTCTCTGCTGTGTAGAAGGATCTGTCCGGCGCTGACAGGACCAGGACAACAGCGAGATCAGGTAGATTTAAGTTTATTATCCAGAATGCAATGCTTCTCACTGTGGCGTGCCTGATGAAGCTGCGCTTGCAGTGAAACGCGTTACATTCTGGATAATAAACTTGTATCTACCTGATCCCGCTGTTTTCCTGGTCCTGTCAGCGCCGGCCAGATCCTGCTACACTTTGAAGCTGGTCCAATACTACTTTGATCTATCTTGAGGGAGGGCTGCAGACAGGCCTTTTATACTACGCGAGTACCATTGTTGTGTATGTTGCTACACAACCACCCAGGGTGAGCGGCTTTTTTCGTTCCCAGATTCCCACTCGGTCTCTGTTATTTACCCTATGGAGCACCTTCGATCTCTTTTATAGGAATTGTCCAGAGCAGGAGAGGTTCGCTATGGGGATTTACTTCTGCTCTGGACAGTTCCTGACATGGACAGAGGTGTCAGCAGAGAGCACTGTTGTTAGACTGGGAAGAACTACACAACTTCCTCTAGAGCATACAGCAGCTAGGTACTGGACGAGGTAAGATTTTTAAATTTGTATAACTTTCTGGCACCAGTTATGTCAATATTTCCCCCCCCCCCCCCCCCTCTGGATTACTAATGTTTCTTTTTTTTGTGTTTTTTTGAAGAGGCAGATGTATATGTTAATGTGACAAAACATGTTGATTAAATAAATTGTAAATTATATTACTTAACCTATCGTCAGGAAAAAATAAAGTATTCCATTCTGCGTGCTTTTTGGCCACTTAGCGTGGGTACAGGATGTTTGCCGAACAATAGTCGGAAAGTGTCTCTGCCAAGACATCATGACACTTGTCACAAAGGTTCAGACTTATTGCTTTGAAGTTATATTGAGGTCTTGGGTCGCTGTGTCTCAGTCTCTGTATTAATTTCTTCTAAAGAGGAGGCAAAGCAGAGTTATCTGTTAGATTGCGGGGGTAACCAAGCCCAGTTCACCGGCTGGCAATTACGTCTCGGCTGGAGTCCGTACAGACCCCTTTGAAATGTGAGTTTTTCACCTGAAGCATAAATATACGCTTTTATTAAGTCTCGGGTCCTATCTGTATTAGAAAATATATTTTAAAGAATTTGTTTTGAGGAATAGAAATATTTGAAATTTTACCTTTTGTATTATATTATATAAGTTAAGGGGGTACTCCACTGCGGGGGTTGTGACGTCACGGCAAGCCATGCCCCCTCAATGCAAGTCTATGGGAGGGGTGGAGTCGTGACGTCACGATGCTCCGGCCCTGTGGTCGTCACGCTGCACACTCGGAGCCTCCAGTGCTGTGGAGATCTTGCAAATGTTTGTGCTGAATGACAGGTTGCAGGGGTCCCCAGCAGTGGGACCCCCCCACAATCAGACATTTTATCCCCTATCCTTTGGATAGGGGATAAAATGTGATAGAGCCGGAGTACCCCTTTAAGGCATTATGCATGCTTCCCTATTACAGACATCCATTATACTCCACTCAAGTAGAATCTGTGAAATATATGTGATGTATCATAAAAAGCTGTATAAGAAGGTATTTTACCATAGGAGTATAACTTGGAGTGAAGAATACAGCGCCTCACAGAGGCACCACGGGTTTCCTATGGGTATTTTGTTCAATGCAGAAAATGAATCTTCTTTTGCTGCCAGATCCTGTTGACAAGTTACAGTTCACAGGTCTGTTCCTTGTTAGATTAGGACTTACACGATTTTACCAGCAACCTGGGTCACGTGACCAAAAATAGACATGTAGAGTCCTAGAAATGCGCCGCATCGCTGCTAATGTAAGTGAATGGGGGTCTCGTTCATCCCGGCTGGATTTTTTATTTCAATGTGAACCCATTCACTTACATAAGCTGGTTTAAATCTAATTTCAAGTTACAATGGCCCCAGGTTACAATATTTTCAACCTACAATGGTCTTTCCTGGACCATTGTGCGTGTAGGGACCTCTGTGCAGTATAGAGAAAAGTTGCTGTTTCTGGCGAGACTAGCTTGGGATCGAAAGACACTTATTCTGGATTTTTACCTAGTATAACAGTGTTTTCCAACCAGTGTGGCAAAACTACAACTATAGACATGCTGGGAGTTGTGGTTTTGCTGACAGTTTCCGTTTGTGTTGTTCTGGTTTCTCTCTAGATGGACATTACTGTTATCATCATTCATTTAACAAATGCACATTTATTCTTGTGTAGATTCCAGCTGCAGCTGGGTAGCTCTGTGTGTACGCTCGCGGTGACTGATTTTGTGCTGTCGAAATCCACCGCTATAAACGCGCACACAGAACTATCCGGCCGTAGCCGGGAGCTCGCTCTGCAGTTCCTTTCTGACTGCTGTTGATGCATCCACAGTGTAAAATACACTGCGGATGCACCCTGTGTGACCCTGTCCTTAAAGCAAAACTGTAAGCTTGCTCCCCCCGCACTAACTAGTGGGACTGGCTGGTAGTGCAGGGGACACTGATCAGTTTGATGCATACCATGCCCGGATCCGCCGCGCCATTCCCCCGTTATCATCTTTCTTCTTGATATGCAAATTAGCTGCTAACTGGCACAGGCGGGGTTACTGCCTTCATCTGGCACTGTGACTTAACCGCCGCCCGGCCCGCAGCACCGCCTGGCTTCTGAATATTCATGTTTTCCCTCATAATATCCCTCTCTTCCCCGCTGGTTTCAGGACTCCACTGCGCATGTGCTGGATTCCTGTCTACACCCGGAAGCCGCTTCAGCGCAGTGGAGTAAGCACTTTATATATACTTTTCTCTATTTTTATTACCCAGTATTATTTTATAACACATCCTAGATCTGAGCGAACTAATCGTCTTTACATAGTTGAATGCGCTGACAACAAAATCACACAAAAATTATCAATGGAAATCAAATGTATCAACCCATGGAGGTCTGGATATGGAGTCACACTCAAAATCAAAGTGGAAAACCGCACTACAGGCTGATCCAACTTTGATGTAATGTCCTTAAAACAAGTCACAATGAGGCTCAGTAGTGTGTGTAGCCTCCATGTGCCCGTATGACCTCCCTACAACGCCTGGGCATGCTCCTGATGAGGTGGCGGATGGTCTCCTGAGGGATGTCCTCCCAGACCTGGACTAAAGCATCCGCCAACTCCTGGACAGTCTGTGAAGCAACGTGGCGTTGGTGGATGGAGCGAGACATGATGTCCCAGATGTGCTCAATTGGATTCCGGTCTGGGTAACGGGCGGGCCAGTCCATAGCATCAATGCCTTCCTCTTACAGGAACTGCTGACACTCCAGCCACATGAGGTCTAGCATTGTCTTGCATTAGGAGCTACCTCTGGCAAGCACATGGAGGGCTGTGCGGCCCCCCAAAGAAATGCGCCCCCCCCCCCCACACCATTACTGACCCACCGCCAAACCGATCATACTGGAGGATGTGCAGGCAGCAGAACGTTCTCCACAGCGTGTCCAGACTCTGTCACATGTGCTCAGTGTGAACCTGCTTTCATCTGTGAAGAGCACAGGGCGCCAGTGACAAATTTGCCAATCTTGGTGTTCTCTAGGAAATGCCAAACGTCCTGCATGGTGTTGGGCTGTAAGCACAACCCCCACCTGTGGACGTCGGGCCTTCATACCACCCTCATGGAGTCTGTTTCTGACCATTTGAGTGGACACATGCCCCTTTGTGGCCTGCTGGAGGTCATTTTTCAGGGCTCTGGCAGTGCTCCTCCTTGCCAAAAGGCGGAGGTAGTGGTCTTGCTGCTGGGTTGTTGCCCTCCTATGGCCTCCTCCGCGTCTCCTGATGTACTGGCCTGTCTCCTGGTAGCACCTCCATGCTCTGGACACTACGCTGACAGACACAGCAAACCTTCTTGCCACAGCTCGCATTGATGTGCCATCCTGGATGAGCTGCACTACCTGAGCCACTTGTGTGGGTTGTAGACTCAGTCTCGTGCTACCACTAGAGTGAAAGCACCGCCAGCATTAAAAAATGACCAAAACATCAGCCAGGAAGCATAGGAACTGAGAAGTGGTCTGCAGAACCACTCCTTTATTTGGGGTGTCTTGCTAATTGCCTATAATTTCCACCTGTTGTCTGTTCCATTTGCACAACAGCATGTGAAATTGATTGTCAATCAGTGTTGCTTCCTGAGTGGACAGTGGGATTTCACAGAAGAGTCATTGACTTGGAGTTACATTGTGTTGTTTAAGTGTTCCCTATATTTTTTTTAGTAGTGTGTATAGAAAGGAGATTCAAAAAGAAAAGAACTTCCTGTGGAGCACACAGCAGCTAAGTACTGGAAGGATTAAGATTTTTTAAATAGAAGTAATTTACAAATCTGTTTTAACTTTCTGGCACCAGTTGTTTAAATTTTTTTTTTTCCAGTGGAGTACCCCTTTATGTTGACATTACAACTTAAATTTCTGTAGGCTTAATGCAGTGTTTCCCAAGCAGGGTGCCTCCAGCTGTTGCAAAACAATTCACTGCATGCCTGTACAGCAGTTGGAGTTTTTCAACAGCTGGAGGCACACTTCTTGGGAAACACTGGTCTAAGGATTGTTCAGTCGAACACTATTTATCCTAATCCCCCCCCCCCCCCCCCATACACATGCATGCTCGGCTTAGCTGAGTGTGTATGTGTTTTCAATCATTCCCATCAAAATCTGCAGATTGTGACTGACCTTTCTCTAATGCGTTCTACATTATCAGATAATACCTTTTCCTCTCTAAGGGAACGGTCCAGTTTTTTAAAGATACGGTTATAGAAGAATGTGTAGCATAGCCAGGATTTTGCATTAGCTTTTTCTTAATCTCGTAACATTAGATAATTCTCTTGCGGCGTCACTATAATAAATGTAATATATATATTTAGTTTTTTCTCTCTGGCAGAATAAGAATTAACATTAAGGAAAATTATTATAATGCGATTTTAACTGTTCACCGAGGGGAAAAACAATGTCCGCGCTGCGTCTATGGATTTGCATTAACCTAATCAGGTGAATGTGGTCGGCATTATAATCTGCGCCGCTCGGTCACGTGACTTCCCAAGGTTGGATAGAATAGTGTAAGCTGCTCTTTTATAAGGTAATCCCATATCGCAGGCTGGATACAATTATTATTTGCGCCTGGTAAGTCAGGTTTTGTACCCCATTGAGCACAACTTATTAAATTTTTTTTCTTTTTCTTTTTTTTAACCATTTTGTGGGGCGCTGCCATCTTGCCTGATTTTTAGCCGCTTGAGAGAAATTCTTTACAGCATATGGCCATATGCAAAAATCGGCAAGAGCTGTCCTAATTCCATGAATTGGAAACATTTCTAGACATGTCCTATGATCATTTTAAAAGGGTTATCCAGGCATAGAAAACCAGAGCTAATGTCGTTCAAAATTGCTCCCCGTCGGTCTCAAGGTCGGGTGTGGTTCCGCACCTCAGTTCCATTAAAGAGTACCTGTCATCAAACCATATTTTCTAAACTAACTCAGATTATATTCCCTAACTACTCCTAACACCTCTTTTGCCCTAAAAAAATATTTCCCGAGCTTTAAAAATCGGTGTATCATACCTTTCCCCTTGCTCACATTGTGTGAGATCCCAGAATGAGAAAGTGGGCGTTCCCCAACAGACGCGACGCCACTGAAGCCTGCGAGAGCTGTGCCCCGCACGCACTTCCTGCGTTTGGTCTCCTGCCAGGCTGGGAGGAGACCAAACTGTTTGACTTGTGCAGGGAACAGAACAGAGCCACCTAGTTCCATTTTTTTCAATCACATAAAAACATATAAAGGTTGAGAATTTTAAGCAAGTAAATAGCAAAGTGTCTTATAATTACATAAGGAACAATAGATTAAAAGTTTAGTTTGGTGACAGGTACTCTTTAAAGTGAATGGAGCCTAGTTGCAATACCGCACCCAACCTGGAGACAGACGTGGAGCGTTTTTGAAATAAATTAGCTCAGATTTTTCTTTTCCTAGATAACCCCTTTAAAGAGGTACTCCGGCGGTAAGACATCTTATCCCCTATCACTGGGGACCCCCGTGATCTTCCACGCCGCACCCCGTTAGAATCAGCCCCTGGAGCTGTCACACCCCCTCCATAGGCTTGCATTGAGGGGGCAGAGCCGTAATGTCACACAGTGGCGTAGCTGTGATGTCACAATGCTCCGTCCCAGTGATCGCTAGTAGTCAGACCCGGAGCGAGCACGCTCCGGGGTTGATTCTAACGGGGTGCGCCATGGAAGATCACGGGGGTCCCCAGTGGCGGGACCTCTGCGATCAGGCACCTTATCCCCTATCCTTTGGATAGGGGATAAGATGTCTTGGTGCCGGAGTACCCCTTTAAAGGTCATTTCACTTGGAGGGGGAGCTGCTATTGTTTTCTGAAAATAATTACCAGAGCTGGTCAGGACCACTGCAGCGAAATCACAGGGTCCCGAACAGCTTCCTTTTTTACCAAATAAAATGTGAACAAAAATAAATATGTGGTATAGCCGCATGCGTAAATGTTTAAACTAATAAAATATAATGTTAAAGAAAATGTAAAATAGCACAAAAGTTCCGAATTGCTGATTTTTGACTTAATATATTAGAAATTTTTTTTATAAAAAGTGATCAAAAGTTCAATCAAAACAAAAATGGTACCCATAAAAACTACAGATCACGGCGCAAAAATAAGCCTCATGCAGCCCCATATACGGAAAAATAAGTTTTATATGGGTTAGAAGAGGACAGTTTTAAACATACATTTTTTTGTACAAAAAGTTAAATTTTTTTTTTAAAGTAGTACAATAAAGCAAAACCTCTATAAATTGAATAGTTGTAAGCGTATGGACCTACAGAATAAAGATAACGTGTCATTTTTCACAAAAAACTTGTGTTTGGGGTAGCTTGAAGTTGAGAAGGGGTCCCCTTAAAAAAGGTGTCCAGTGGTAGGAAATTTATCCCATATCCGCAGAATAGGGGATAAATGTCTGATCGCAGGGACCCCCCCCACTATCACAATCTCCCATACGGGGCCCCGGCTCTGCTTTGCTAGAGAACGTTTCGTACCAAGCACATCAGCTGTCGAAACACGCTCCCTCCATTCATCTCTATGGGAGAGGAGAAGAGACTGGCGAATGCAGTGTCTCCGCCTCTCCCAGGGGGCGTGTTTCGACCAGCTGACGGGTTGGGTTCGTATCGGGATCCCAGCGGTTGCCAAGCTCCTCCCCCCGCGATCAGACATTTATCACCTATCCTGCGGACTTATTTAAAGCAGTTTGTTGTGGTGCAGTACACATGACGTGTACATATCAATTGTAGCATTCAATGATCTATTATATTTTTATGCTTCGTAATTGTTTTATTACAAAAGTCTCATCACAGCAGTAGATCAGAGGCCGTTCTCAGTCTTGGCAGAATAAAGACGTGACCTTATCTCGTCCCCGGTGATCCCTTGCCGTGGATTATCACAATCCTATAGGAGAATCCTTATCACACATCAATATTCAATCCATGCCTTGACTTACCAAGTGCAGCCGACATTGTGTCATCTCATGAATACCTCCTGGAAATAATGAAGTCACTCGCATCCCCCCGTGGAACAGGATAGTGCGGATACAAATATTCGTAATGACAGAGGTTGAAAATTCAATCTGCATTTGTTTAACCCTTTAGCCGATGATTGGAATAGCCTGATTCTACCCAGGGATCATCTATCTCTTATAAATCTTCTATTTAGCTCCTAGGCGCTGTCATTGCTGTTACGAAAATGGCTGTGGATAAATGACAAGCGTGAAATGCCCAATATATGTGCCAACCTGTCACCTGTAATATATGTCAACGTTAGGATATGATGGAGGCTGCTGCTTTATGGGCTGAATGAATACACCGAGATAATAAAACAACCTATTAACTAATCGAAGGGCATAGAGTACATCAGTCTCCTAGGAACCAATGATGGCGGAGAGGCATGGAGCCTTGCGGGGTTATTTAGCACTACTACAGATTAGAACAATGCATTGCTAGTGGTAAAAAGATCCTAACATTGCTTCCAAAACTGGAGGCTGATATTGGATATGGTAACAAGATGGAGAATGGCGGTTAGGAGTATGGCTGCAGGATCAGACTACAGGGTTTGTTTTGTAGTCTGTTACCGTGGAGACACACAGGTGTTGCATGAAGAAATATAGCTGCAGGATCAGACTACACAGGGTTTGTTTTGTAGTCTGTTACCGTGGAGACACACAGGTGTTGCATGAAGAAATATAGCTGCAGGATCAGACTACACAGGGTTTGATTCTAGTCTATTTCCGACGAGACCTACGGGTGTTACACTAAGGAGTATAGATGCAGGATCAGACTACAGGGTTTGTTTGTAGTCTGTTACCGTGGAGACACACAGGTTTTGCCTTAATTATGCTATAATTTCATTTTAAATACATTGTATCAATAAAGATAGTGGTTTTGAACTTAATTTTTCCTTTTGTATGGGTTTTGCCGTATATAGGTGTTCTAATCTCAAGAAGTGGGTGGACCCCATTTTTCATTATAGGGATAACTTGCAGGTCCTACTACTGGGACTTCTGCCCATCCCAAAATTTCAGTAAAGTTTTTGCCACCATTGAACAGACTGGACTGTGCACGTACATGGCCCACTGGGGCTTCCAAACTCCATTCTCTGTGGTGCTTCCGAACTACTCTCAGCAATGTTCAGAAGCACCATAGAGAATGAACGGAGCACTGGAATAAAAACAACTGGTTCTCTTAGATAGGGAATACATTTTTGAAATGGGAATGCCACTTCGTTGACCATAGGCTAGGTTATACGTGTGTAATCAGTGGGGACCCAACCATTGGAACACCTGCCGATCTAACAAAAATAGGCAAGCACAACACTGGGATGTGGTTGGCTGCCTCATGGGACCCCTGCTCTTCTGATCGGTGGAGATCTCAGTGGTCAGACGCTTAAAAGAGTACTGCAGCCTTAGACAACTTATCTCCTATCCATAGGATAGAGGACACGTGTCTGATCGCATGTGGTCCGACCGCTGGGACCCTGTATGGTACCTGGAACTGCCGTGGCTCTGTACCGCTAATGCTTGTGTCGTCGACTTCAATAAGACATACCCCATCCATTCAGGTCTATTGGAGAGACGGGGATGCCCAAACTCTGCATCTCCACCTCTGCTGTAGATATAGATGGAGGGGACGTGTCTGCCTAGGCCCCATACAGGAGATTGCAGGGGTTTCTGCGTTCAGACCCTCCGCGATTAGATGCATATCCCCTATCCTGCGTATAGTGGATAAGTTGTGTAAGGCTGCAGATCTCCTTTAAAGGGGTACTCCCGTGGAAAACTTTTTTTTTTTTTTAATTCTTAATCCTTCCAGTACTTTTTAGGCGCTGTATACTACAGAGGAAATGTTTCTTTTTGGATTTCTCTTCTGTCACGACCACAGTGCTCTCTGCTGAACTCTGCTGTCCATTTTAGGAACTGTCCAGAGCAGCATATGTTTGCTATGGAGATTTTCTCCTACTCTGGACAGTTCCTAAAATGAACAGCAGAGGTCAGCAGAGAGCACTGTGGTCATGACATCAGAGAAATCATAAAAAGATAAACACTTCCTCTGTAGTATACAGCCCCTAAAAAGTACTGGAAGGATTAAGATTTTTTTTTAATAGAAGTAATTTACAAATCTGTTTAACTTTCTGGCACCAGGTGATTAAAAAAAAAAAAAAAAAAAAAGATTTCCATGGTAGTACCCCTTTAACACGTATACTGCGGATAGGTGATATGTTGTCATTATGGCACATACCCTTCAAGTAAGCCACTGCAGTAGTATATAAGCATTCTGCATCTATATCCGGCATCATAGAATCTTTACGGTGGCACCAAGGGATCACTTCAGTACCGCCATTGGTCTGTAGGCTTCTGGGTACTGCCTCTACATGGAGACTACTAAATCCCAGACCCCTCCAGTGCAGTTTCATCAGTCCTAGTCCTTCTTGAGGTAATAGCTCATCATGTACTATAGCAGTGGTCTCCAACCTGCGGACCTCCAGATGTTGCAAAACTACAACTCCCAGCATGCCTGGACAGCCAAAGGCTGTCCGGGCATGCTGGGAGTTGTAGTTTTGCAACATCTGGAGGTCCGCAGGTTGGAGACAGTATGGCCTAAATCTAGTTATCCTTATAACACGTGGTTCTATAAGTACCAATGTTCTGGATAAAGCAGAAACCACATCCTCATGACTAAAAGGCGAGTTTTACCCGGTCATCCGCTGCACGTAGACATGACCTTATGACTGCTGCGGAATGGAACATACATGGTGGTTACTATAAAGCAGTGTTTTCCAATTAGTGCGCCTCCAGCTGTTGCAAAACTGCAACTCCCATCATGCCCGGACAGCCAACGGCTGTCCGAGCATGCTGGGAGTTGTAGTTTTGCAACAGCTGGAGGCGCACTGATTGGGAAAACGCTGCTTTATAGCCATTTTTTTTTTAGTTTTAATTTTGCATTCTGGTCCTAAGGAACAATCGAAGGGCATCCGAGTATGCCGTACTAACTCTCTCTACCCAAATTACCCAAATTAAATAAATATAACGTTAAAGGGGTACTCCACTGGAAAACCATTTAAAAAAAAAAAAAATTTATAAATCAACTGGTGCCAGAAAGTTAAACAGATTTGTAAATTACTTATTTAAAAAAAATCTTAATCCTTCCATATCCTACTTATCAGCTGCTGTTATGATCCACAGGAAGTTCTTTTCTTTTTGAATTTCCTTTCAGTCTGACCACAGGGCTCTCTGCTGACACCTCTGTCAATTTTAGGAACTGTCCAGAGCAGGATAAGTTTTCTATGGGGATTTGCTCCTACTCTGGAGAGTTCCTAAAATGGACAGAGGGGTCAGCAGAGAGAACTGTGGTCAGGCATAAAGGAAATTCAAAAAGAAAAGGACTTCCTGTGGATCATAGCAGCAGCTGATAAGTACTGGAAGGATTAAGATTGTTTTAATAGAAGTAATTTAGAAAGTTTTCCACTGGAGTACCCCTTTAATATTTAACAGAGGTTAAATTCTATGGGAGTTTTTGCAGTTAAGAAACAAAGTTGGGAAACATTTGTAATATGAAAATCACATGAACGTGAGATACTCGTGGTTTTTCCTCATACAATCTCTTTTTCTATGAGGAAGATTAAAAGGTCACTCCAAGGGGCACTATACACTCTTGTCTATACACTCACATGACACATACATGAATAGGGCGATGCAACAGTTTAAACTGAATTGCCTTGCATAAGTATTCACTCCCTGGGACTTTTTGGACATTTGGACTGTTACAAAATGGAATTTAAACATAATTTTCCCATTTGATGTAATGCACTTTGTTTAAAAAAAATAATGAAGTTTTCTATGTTTTATGTGTTTAACCCCTTAAGGACCAAGGGTTTTTCAGTTTTTTGCACTTTCGTTTTTTTCCTCCTTACCTTTTAAAAACCATAAACCTTTCAATTTTGCACCTAAAAATCCATATGATGGCTTTTTTATTTTTTAATTTTTTATAGATGCCACCAATTCTACTTTGTAATGACATCAGTCATTTAAGCCTACGGCGAAACGGGGAAAAAAAATCCTTGTGCGACAAAATTGAAGAAAAAAAACATTTTGTAAATTTTGGGGGCTTCCGTTTCTACGCAGTACATTTTTCAGTAAAAATGACACCTGATCTTTATTCTGTCGGTCCATACGGTTAAAATGATCCCCTACTTATATAGGTTTCATTTTGTCGCACTTCTGAAAAAAAATCATAGCAGGAAAATGTATACGTTTAAAATTGTCGTCATCTTCAATTAATGATATCTTTTTATAGCTCGGACATTTATGCACACGGCGATACCACGTTTGTTTTTGTTTTATTTTTTCTAGACTTTTTTTTTGGGGGGGGGGGGAGGAAAAGGTGGGTGATTCTGACTTATATTAGGGAAGGGGTTAAATCGCATTTAAAAACTTTTTTACACTTAGTTTTTTGCAGTGTTATAGCCCCCATAGGGAGCTATAACATGCACTACACTGCCCACACTTATCAATGCATTGCCATAGCTGAGTGCGCTTCACAGATCGGGAACTGGTCACGGACGTAAATATACATCTGTGGCATTTAAGAGGTTAAAAGAGCTGCCACTAGGTGTCTCCCGAGCACATCCCCCCCCAATTTTTTGCACAGACTTTGAACTCCTGCTGGCCTGCAGGGATGTGCAGCCTTAGCCAATCATAGCTCATCTCACACTGAACTGCTCTGGGCTTTGTGTAGCAGAGTGAGGGAGGAGGTTCTCCCCTGTATGGCTTCAGATGATGTCCGGCCTGGTGGGGAACGCCCCTTCCCAGTCTGTGGATCTGACTGAGACTGAGCAGACAATACAAAGCAAGGTAGAAAACTAAAAAATTATAGAAAATAAAGGCAGGATGTGGTTTATCATGATGGGGACAGTGAACTGGAGGGATTATAAAAATTTAACAAGATCATGAAAGGTACTCTTTACCCCTCTTCAGAAAGATGTTAGTCTGTTTTTCTTGTTAAACTAATCATAAGACCAGTCTGCTTGGATAGAGACATCTGTGAAAAGAAACGGCTGTCTGAGTATGCTGGGAGTTTCAGTTTTGCAACAGCTGGAGACTCTTTGTTTGGAAAACACTGCCGTAGACAGTACAGACCTATCGCGGCGGTCCCTGCGGCCATCAACGGCCGGGACCCGCAGCTAATACAGCCTCCTCGGTGTCTGCTCCGTGCCGGGATCCCCTGCATGGCTGGCGCTCTCCTTTGACGTCATCGCGTCGTTGCGCACGACGTCCCGTCATCCAATACGAGTGGCGTGCGTAGTGACGTGATGACGGCGATGGAGAGCGTGGATCCCCGGGAAGACGTCCGGAGCGTCGGGGACACGGCAACAGCGATGGAGCAACATCCAGGGCAGCGGTGACAGGTCCGGAGTGGCGGGGACACGTGAGTATTACCTCCTATACCAGTGGTTTTCAACCTGCAGACCTCCAGATGTTGCAAAACTACAACTCCCAGCATGCCCGGACAGCCGTTGGCTGTTCGGGCATGCTGGGAGTTGCAGTTTTGCAACATCTGGAGGTCCGCAGGTTGAAAATCACTGTTGGGGTCAGAATCTTTTTTTTTTTTTTCCCTAGATTTTGCACCTTTAAAATTGGGTGCGTCTTATATGCCGGTGCGTTCTATAGGACGAAAAATACAGTAAATACCCTGCAATGTTTCTGGTGTCCGCAGGCGATTTGGATAAAATATTGCATCCTGTATTGTTTGCTCGCTCTTCAGCGTCTGCAGTAAGGCCGCTTTCTTGCCGCTATCTCCTCCAAGCACCAGGCTGCACATGAATGAATCAATGACAGTAGTGGGAGGAGAGTTGCACAATCTTGGCTGATGTATGCAAATGTTCATTTGTATGGGGGGAAGGGATGTTCATGTAGCACAGGGAAAAATAATTTTAACCCTCCATCCCCCCCCCCCCCCATACCTTCCATTTTATTTCATTTTTTTTTTCTTTCCTCCATGCGAGTCCACGGAGGTCATAATAAACGTTATGATTAGGGTAATTTAGAATAAATGCGTATTGTCTGAACAGCGCTGTGGAGCCGCGTATAGAGAGAAATAGATTATACTGCCTGGGAAATTAATACACGAAAATGCGAAATCTTTTAGACCTGGCATTAACAATAGATGGCTTCACTTTCAGGACCGGCCCTTAAGGAGGTTGTTTGTCTTTATAATTACATTCTTATTTTAATGTGTGGCCGGTCTTATGTAAATAAAGTTTTATCATTGTATATTGTAAAATATGCAAATTCATGCTTTGGGATATGTTCCCCCCCACATTTTTTAAGGACTCTGCTCGCTGGATGTGAATGGAAATGATAACATTCAATGGCTGGAAACCTGTCCTGGCCATGTTCTGTATACAGGATCCGTGTTCAATGGCTTATGCTTAATTTCAGGTGGAAATGTTGGCTATAAAGTACATCAGGGTTTCCCAACCGGGGGACCTCCAGCTGTTCCTAAACTACTACACCCAGCATGCCCGGAGATCCAACGGGAAACATGTAAAGATAAACAGGCAATTTTTTTGCAGGAACATAATGGGGGAGATTAATCAAAACCTGTCCAGGGGAAAAGTTGCTGAGTTGCCCATAGCAACCAATCAGATTGCGTCTTTCATTTTTGAAAAGGCCTACGAAAAATGAAAGAAGTGATCTGATTGGTTGCTATGGGCAACCCAGCAACTATTCCCCTAGACAGGTTTTGATAAATCTCCCCCATAGATGAACACGTTTTTGCATCCGTATTATTAAAGGGGTATTCCAGGCAAAACCTTTTATATAATAAATATATATATATATCTCTCTCTCAACTGGCTCCGGAAAGTTAAACAGATTTGTAAATTACTTCTATTAAAAAATCTTAATCCTACCAATAGTTATTAGCTTCTGAAGTTTTCTGTCTAACTGCTCATTGATGATGTCACGTCCCGGGAGCTGAGCATGATGGGAAAATAGGAAATATCCCCATAGGAACTGCCCAGATCCCGCTACGAGAGTCATCAGAGAGCAGTTAGACAGAAAACTTCAGAAGCTAATAACTATTTGAAGGATTAAGATTTTTGTAATAGAAGTAATTTACAAATCTGTTTAACTTTCCGGAGCCAGTTGATATATAAAAAAAAATTTTGGCCTGGAATACCCCTTTAAGTAATAAATGATGTGAATGTAATAACAGACAAGGCCGCACTTATACGTATTGTGGGAAGTTGTTAGTGTGCATTGTGATCAAAATGGTGTAGCACTGGACAGCGACCATGATCACCACGATGACAGTGCCCATAGGGGAAGAGTGAGCTTTGCCGGATGTTCAAACTGGTGTGGGGGCTGTGCTGCTGCCCTTGTTTTATTGTCGCTATGTCCGAGCCCCAATACTGCTTGACCTAGCCCCACTCCACAGACATATGGCAAAGCTCACCCTTCCCCCTATGGACACTGGTGTTGCGGCAGTGTTAGTCACTGCCCAGTGCTATGCCATTTTAAGTTAGTGACGTGTTTGAGCTCGGACTGCACAGCAACTTTGGCCGCTATTGGGTCACAAGTTGAAATAGTATTTGCGTTGGCAGCTAATGACATTTAATGGGATTACGTTGCGACCCATTTGTTATTTTGACCACAGATTTAAGTCACTGAATCCCATCTAGGATGGGCATCTGGTCACAATTATGGCCCATTGCAGGTCACAGCATGACCCCAGGCACTTACATGAACTGCGATGCAGCAGCCTGTCAACCATCTTAGGCCACAAAGTCGACGTATATTCATAACCTAAGTCAGGGTTTCCCAACCAAGGCCAATGTATGTCCAGGTATGCTGGGAGTTGTAGTTTGCAACAGCTGGAGGCACCCTGGTTGGGAAACAATGACCTAAGTTTTGTTCACATCTCGATTTTTTCTTCTATTGGAGCTATTCTTCCATAGCATCCCCTGGCTTAGCATATATATATATATATATATATATATATATATATATATATATATATATATATATTATAATGTGTGTGTGTGTGTGTATAGATAGAGATATATATATATATATATATATATATATATATCTATGTGTGTGTATATTATTTTTTTAACATGCACTACTGTATTGAAAAGCAAAGCAGATTATACTTAAACGGTGAAATTAAAAATAAACCTTTTGCTGCCATACCTCAGTCAAGTATATGCCAAAAGGACCCTTTTTTTTTCTGTATTACAGTATACTAGTGGTCTCCAAACTGTGGACCTCTAAATGTTGTAAAACCTAAACTCCTAGTAGTTGGCCATCCAGGCATGCTGGAGGTCCATACTTTGAAGACCATTGGTATACACTAGAGATGAGCGAACTTACAGTAAATTCGATTCATCACAAACTTCTCGGCTCGGCGGTTGCTGACTTTTCCTGCATAAATTAGTTCAGCTTTCCGGTGCTCCGGTGGGCTGGAAAAGGTGGATACAGTCCTAGGAAAGAGTCTCCTAGGACTGTATCCACCTTTTCCAGCCCACCGGAGCACCGGAAAGCTGAACTAATTAATGCAGGAAAATTCATCAACTGCCGAGCCGAGAAGTTTGTGACGAATCGAATGTACTGTAAGTTCGCTCATCTCTAGTATACACTATAATAACATTTGGAGTCTAAAGTTACACAGAAATAGTTACCTTCCTTCTAACCTCTATTTCTCGCTACGTTTTGCATGATAAATAAAGATGTATGAAACAATTAACATATGACTACAGAATCAGACTACACAAGGGGTGTTTGTAGTCTGTTGCCATGGTGACAGGTCTGCATATGAGCTGTAGACACACTAACTTTTTTTTGCACAGAAACTTTAAAATTTTAAACATTTGCTTTAATATTAAAAGCTTTGTCCCTGGTACTTCTCTCCTTCTTCCCTGGCCAGTGGAGTGCCCCTTTAATGCTACCTGTTAACCCTGTGCTTGTTCTAAGCTTCCATCTACACGTCTTATTTTACTGATGGAATTATTAATTTCCTTCCTCAGTATCTCCTCCCGTCTCCAAAATTCTCTTCACAATGTTCTGAATTTCTGCCCAGATATTAACTGGTAGACTCTTACATTAAACAGGAAGATGCTGCCGATCTCCCCTGCGCTTGTGCATTGTAGATAAAGGTCAATAATAATCCACAAAATGTTGGGCTTAGCAGCGATCTGTCAGTACGGTTCTCCCTTATAAAACTGATAATAAATGTGTTTTGTGCGCAGTTTTGCAGGCAGATGGGTTGCGGCCCCTTTGCTCCTAGATTATTTCTCCCCCTTGGTCGTCTGTTCATGAATCAGAGTATTTTGCGCATCACCTAAGGCTTCTTTCTCATTTTCTCGAAATTCCAGGAGCTGCAATTTGAACGGCTCACCAGAGAGCTGGAGGTGGAAAGACAAATTGTCGCCAATCAGCTAGAAAGATGCAGACTGGGAGCGGAGTCGCCAAGCATCGCCAGCGTAAGGTACACATTTTAATGACTCTGTTTGCTTCCATACTGTGAAATGGCCATTTCCATGAACCAGCTACTGTGCATAATTTATTCCGACTGTTTACTTGCTCGTTGGGAGTATTTATCGCCTAATGTAGGAGCTTTCTAAAAATAAATATGTGGCTTTCCATCAGCCGAGTCTAAGTGCGCATCATTTCCTTGCATTCTGGTTTAGGATCAAGTAGTGGTAAGTGACATGGCCTCAAAATGCTTCTAGGCTCATGGACTATTCTCAATTCTCTTGTTTTTCCTAAGAGAAAATTAAAGGGTGGAAAAAAAATGGTGCCAGAAAGTTAGATTTGTAAATTACGGTACTTCTATTTAAAAATCTTAATCCTTCCAGTACTTATCAGCTGCTGTATACTACAGAGGAAGTTGTGTAGTTCTTTCCAGTCTGACCACAGTGCTCTCTGCTGACACCTCTATCTGTGTCAGGAATTGTCCAGAGTAGGAGCAAATCCCAATAGCAAACCTCTCCTGCTCTGGACATTTCCTTAAGGAACTTAAGGAAGGATTAAGATTTTTAAATAAAAGTAATTTAAAAATCTGTATAACTTTCTGGAACCAGTTGATATGAAAATATTCTTTTTTTTTTTCCCCCAGAGTACCCCTTTAAAGGAAAACAGTCACATATTTTCTCCCGCACTATCCACAGGTATTGGTGGATAGTGCGGGAGACGCCGATTAAAACGAGCCCTACCTTGGTCTGATCCGCGCCGCCGTTCGCCCGCACTTGTAGTTTTAATCTCTGTGTATATCCGGCTGTAACTGGCAAAGGCGGGGCTTCTGCGGGCTAACTGACACGGACGTCAGCGCCGCTCATGAATATTCATCCCTCCTGTTCTCCCTCTCTTCGCCGCTCCTAACCAGAGGGAGGGATGAATGTTCATGAGCGGCGCTGACGTCAGTGTCCATTAGCCTGCAGAAGCCCCGCCTTTGCCAGTTACAGCAGGATATACAGAGATTAAAACTACAATTGCGGGCGAACGGCGGCGCGGATCAGACCAAGGTAGGGCTCGTTTTAATCAGCGTCTTCCGCACTGTCCACCAGTACATGTGGATAGTGCGGGAGAAAATATGTGACAGTTTTCCTTTAAACGTTAATGTCAGTCCCCGTTAATGTGATTCCATATTAATGTCTGTCCCCGTTAATTCATGCCCATTCTCAAATCCATTCAAGCCTTTTGCAAGCAACTGTGAATAGATCCCATTGATGTAAATGGGATGTTTTTACAGTCCTTTGTCACCTGTTTGCATGCAGTATTTTTTTTTTTCGCCGTCAAAAATTTAGAAACGAATAAATGAAATTTAACATTGAAGTGTATGGCAAATGAATGAGCCTGTAATGTCATCCGTTTGCATAGTCCCTTTAGGATCTGTTATTACTTCTGAGCATGCTCAGAAGAGGTGTGAGCAACCAATAAAGGATACAAACGGATTAAAAACTGATGCAACAGGATGCCACTTAATGGCATCAGTTTGCATCAGGTTGTTAGTATGGTCCGTTTAGTAGAAATGATGGGAGAATAGCAGGACGGGAGACAACGGCCATGGGAGCCTAGCCTAAGTTAAAAGGGTACTCCGGTGGAAGAAAAAAAAAAAAAACATTTTTTAATCATCTGGTGCCAGGAAGATAAACAGATTTGTAAATTAATCTTGATCCTTTCAGTACTTATCAGCTGCTGTATGATCCGCAGGAAGTTCTTTTTCTTTTTGAATTTCTTTTCTGTCTGACCACAGTGCTCTCTGCTGACACCTTTGTCCGTGTCAAGAACTGTCCAGAGCAGGAACAAATCCCAATAGCAAACCTCTTCTACTCTCGACAGTTCCTGACATGGACAGAGGTGTCAGCAGAGAGCACTGTGGTCAGACAGAAAGGAAATTCAAAAAGAAAAGAACTTCCTGTGGAGCATACAGCAGCTGATAGCTTGCAAATTTTGATGGGGGAAAAGAACCTTACAATAAAGGGAACCTTTTTATAGGTGATTTTATAAATGATTAATATTGTAATTGAACAAATAAAATTATTTTTGCACAGACCGACCCCTATGGCGTCTAGGGGGGCAGGCACTTTTACCAAGTGGTCCTGGATTGTCTGTGTTTTTCAGTTTGATAAAGGTATGCAGATCTATGGAGTGAAATAGACATCACTAGATTAGTTTTCTTCTTTTTTTTTTTTTTTTATTCGTCTCTCCAATGCATATTCTAAAATTAAGTTTTCGGAAAGTAATTTGCCAGGCTGGAGCCTCACATTATCCATCTAATCTCCAGCGAATCCTCCCCCCCCCCCCCCCCCCCCCCCTAAAGCCAACGTTGTGGTCGTTCAGTCACATTCAAGCAAGCTGACTGAGGAGAAGAGACATCACAGAACAGCTTCTCATGGCAGATTATCAAAATATATCTTATATGTACATAAATCTGAATAATTCACGCTCATTATTGCCTAGAAATGAAAGCCTCATTGAAATGGTAATCCCCCCCTTGCCCTTGGAAGCACAGCATGTGGGAGTGGAGCAGACACTGGCAATAAAGCAGGGAATGGTACTGCCATGCACACGGTGACCGGCCAATGCAGCTCTCTAAATAAACCCTATATACTCCCATATGTTTCATTACAGCTTATCATCTGCTCAGATAACTCGGCAATACTTCATGAAAGCCCCAAGTTTACTCTTTAGTCTTAAGATACAGCTTTTTTCTGCATCAATTAAAAGGGTTATCTACCAATAGAAAAACAGTGCCAATTTCTTTCAGAAAACGCTCCACGTCTGTCCCCAGGTTGTGTTGTGGTATTAAAACTTGGCTCCATTCACTTCAATGGAACTGAGCTTCAGAACCACACCCAACCTTGAAGTTGGGTCCGGGATGTCGGCAAATGTTATCTGCAAGAATTTCCACAGGTGTAGGACAGAAACCTATGGTGACGCGTCATTTAGGATCCCAAAAATTCATTTTTTTTGCTAATAAATGAATATATAGTGGTCCCTCTAATTGGTTCCAGAATGACAATTGTATGTTGGGACCATAACTATGGAAACCTGGTAATTGGTTCTGAAGACCCCAAAATGTAATCCAAAAATAGGAAAAAGTGAGGATTAAAGAAAAATAAGTAGATAACTAATATAGATAAAGCAAATCCTTACATATAAAAGTAATAAAGATCTGCTGGGAGCTGTAATCATTGTCTATGCAGAGGACAGGAGCTTTTTAAGGGTCCTGTACAGTACACGGTGTCCTAAAAAAGTAACATGGAGCCGCCCTCACCTGGTGTCCAAAGGAGCAGCTAACCCTGGTACAGGTAAAGAGTACAGAACATGTATTACCTCCCTGTACTGTAGGGGGCGCTACCAGACACCAGTCAGTGCATGCACTTCAGTAATACAGGTAACGAGTAGTACAGAACATGTAATACCTCCCTGTACTGTAGGGGGCGCTACCAGACACCAGTCAGTGCATGCACTTCAGTAATACAGGTAAAGAGTAGTACAGAACATGTAATACCTCCCTGTACTGTAGGGGGCGCTACCAGACACCAGTCAGTGCATGCACTTCAGTAATACAGGTAAAGAATAGTACAGAACATGTAATACCTCCCTGTACTGTAGGGGGTGCTACCAGACACCAGTCAGTGCATACACCTCTGTAATACGTGTGTTTTACCAGTAAAATGCCCATTCACACCACAGGCAGCATGAAGCGGGTACGGGGAGCACCATTCCAACACACCATGATTTACTTTAAAATGCTTGAGCATTACAACAAGCTGCCAGCAGTCTGATAACAAGTCATTAAGGTGGGTCACATAACTAGGGTCTGGTGGGACAAACTGAGTAGTGGTGACCTGCCTGGTTTACAAGTCTATGATTGCTTCCCAACCAGTCTGCCTCAAGCTGTTGCAAAACTACAACTCCCAGCATGCCCGGACAGCCAAGGGCTGTCCGGGCATGCTGGGAGTTGTAGTTTTGCAACAGTTGGAGACACACTGGTTGGGAAGCACTGGTCTAGGAACTTTCTATCATACCGAGGACTGATAGTTAAACGGGTCCTGTCGGGTAGTAATAAAATGAAAGCATGTGGGTTAATAAAGCAGCGTCTCTACAGGGATCGTATTGGCTGATGTTTTGTGAAGAGTCCCTCTTTAAGTACGGAATTTACGGCATTAAATAGAAATCTTGTGATTCTATGTTCCCTTTAGTGCCAGTTACCATAACGTACACGTCTGACGCAGGCCACATTCCTGTGGACATAACCCTGTCTGGCGTGGCAAATTCTCTAATAAGCTTCATAAATAATTTTCTGTGTTTGTAATAGGAAATGCTGACACAGGAACGGCCTCGTCTCCAGATTGCACAATACAAGCTTCACGGTTACTTAGATGTGTTTGAGGATAATGTTCATTTTTTCCATGTTCACATAAGTATCTTACATTTGCATCCTTGTTGTAAGTGTTTTAATACTCGTGTACATGGCATTCAGGGTGGTAGTCTCCCCATGACATGCAGAGCTCTTTAACCCCTTCCCGCAGAATGTCATATATAAACGCGGGGTTGTGCAGTGCGTTCGCGCATCCCGGCGTTTATAAATGACATGCAGTTAACCCGGCGATGCGCAGCATCGCACGGGTTAACTGGCAGAAGTCCCGCTGTTTCCAGCAGGGGACAACTTCTGCTTCACCCCCAGGACCATCAATTGATGGTCCTGGTCAGCGATCACTGTGATTGGTCCCTGTGGACCAATCACAGTGATCTGGGGTGAAAGTTCAGATCCCCCGCACTGCCCGCCCCTGGAAGTCGGGCAGAACGGGGGACGAAGGCTGCAGGGGCTCGCGGGGACCTGCGGCATTCGGGGGGAACACGCGGGGACCGGCGGACTTACCTGGAGCAGCAGCGGGACCGGCCACGTGGACGAGCAGCGACGGGTAAGTATGTAGTCCTCAGAGGCAGCAGTGAAGATCTTCACTGCTGCTTCTAGGAGTCTGAAAACTACAACTCCCAGCATGCCTAGACAGCCTTTGGCTGTCTGGGCATGCTGGGAGTTGTAGTTTTGCAACATCTGGAGGGCCCCAGTTTGGAGACCATTGTATAATGGTCTCCAATCTGTGCTCTTCCAGCTGTTGCAAAACTACAACTCCCAGCATGCACTGACTGTCCAGGCATGCTGGGAGTTTTAGTTAAGCAACATCTGGCCCTTCAGATGTTGCCGAACTACAACTCCCAGCATGCCCTTCAGCTGTCTGGGCATGCTGGGAGTTGTAGTTTTGCAACAGCTGGAGACCCACTGGTTGGGAAACATGGTTTCTAACTCAGTGTTTCCTAACCTGTGTGCCTCCAGCTGTTGCAAAACTATAACTCCCAGCATGCACTAAAAGACCATGCATGCTGGGAGTTGTAGTTTTGCAACATCTGGAGGGCCCCAGTTTGGAGACCATTGTATAATGGTCTCCAATCTGTGCTCTTCCAGCTGTTGCAAAACTACAACTCCCAGTATGCACTGACTGTCCAGGCATGCTGGGAGTTTTAGTTCAGCAACATCTGGCCCTTCAGATGTTGCCGAACTACAACTCCCAGCATGCCCTTCAGCTGTCTGGGAATGCTGGGAGTTGTAGTTTTGCAACAACTGGAGACACACTGGTTGGGAAACATTGTCTGTTTCTAACTCAGTGTTTCCTAACCTGTGTGCCTCCAGCTGTTGCAAAACTGACTCCCAGCATGCACTAACAGACCATGCATGCTGGGAGTTGTGGTTTTGCAACAGCTGATGCAAGCCCCCCCCCCCCCCCCCCGCCCCGCCACCCCCGTGAATGTACAGGGTACATTCACATGGGCGAGGCTTTTACAGTGGGTTTCTCGCATCTTGAGATGCAGCAAATTTTGCGCTGGGAAACTCGCTGTAATCCCCCGCCCATGTGACTGTACCCTAAAAACACTACACTACACTAACACAAAATAAAATAAAAAGTTAAAAACACTACATATACACATACCCTTACACAGCCCCCCTCCCCCAATAAGAACGTCCGGTACACCACTGTTTCCAAAGCAGAGCCTCCAGCTGTTGAAAAACAACAACTCCCAGTATTGTCGGACAGCCGTTGACTGTCCAGGAATGCTGGGAGTTTTGCAACAGCTGGAGGCACCCTGTTTGGGAATCACTGGCGTAGAATACCCCTATGTCCACCCCTATGCAAATCCCTAATTTAGGCCTCAAATGCACATGGCGCTCTCACTTTGGAACCCTGTCGTATTTCAGGGCAACAGTTTAGGGCGACATATGGGGTATCGCTGTACTCTGGAGAAATTGCGTTACAAGATTTGGGGGGCTTTTTCTTCTTTAACCCTTCATGAAAAGGAAATGTTGGGGTCTACACCAGAATGTTAGTGTAAAATTTTTTTATTTTTACACTAACATGCTGATGTTGCCCTATACTTTACATTTTCACAAGAGGTAAAAGGGAAAAAAGCCCCCCAAAATTTGTAACGCAATTTCTCCCGACTACAGAGATACCCCATATGTGAGCGCAAAGGGCTCTGGGGGCGCACAACAAGGCCCAGAAGGGAGAGCGCACCATGTACATTTGAGGTGATTTGCACAGGGGTGGCTGATTGTTAAAGCGGTTTTGACAAACGCAAAAAAAACAAAACCCCACATGTGACCCCATTTCGGAAACGACACCCCTCACGGAATGTAATGAGGGATGCAGTGAGAATTTACCCCCCACAGGTGTCTGACGGATCTTTGGAACAGTGGTCCATGAAAATGAAAACTTGTACAGCCCACTGTTCCAAAGATCTGTCAGACACCAGTGGGGGGCAAATGCTCACTGTACCCCTTGTTACGTTCCTCAAGGGGTCTCGTTTCCAAAATATGCCATGTGTGTTTTTTTTTTTTTGCTGTTCTGACACCTTAGGGGCTTCCTAAATGCGACATGCTCCCCGAGCAAAATTTGCTCTCAAAAAGCCAAATATGACTCCTTCTCTTCTGAGCATTGTAGTTCGCCCATAGTGCACTTCAGGTCAACTTATGGGGTACCTCCATACTCAGAAGAGATGGGGTTACAAATTTTGGGGGGTATTTTCTGCTATTAACCCTTGCAAAAAGGTGAAATTAGGGGGGAAACACACATTTTAGTGGAAATTTTTTTTTTTTTTTTTTTTTTTTTTTTTACATATGCAAAAGTCGTGAAACACCTGTGGGGTAATAAGGCTCACTTTATTCCTTATTACATTCCTCAAGGGGTCTAGTTTCCAAAATGGTATGCCATGTGGGTATTTTTTGCTGTTCTGGCACCATAGGGGCTTCCTAAATGCGACATGCCCCCCGAGCAAAATTTGCTCTCAAAAAGCCAAATATGACTCCTTCTCTTCTGAGCATTGTAGTTCACCCATAGTGCACTTCAGGTCAACTTATGGGGTACCTCCATACTCAGAAGAGAAGGGGTTACAAATATTGGGGGGTATTTCCTGCTATTAACCCTTGGAAAAATGTGAAATTTGGGGGGAAACACACATTTTACTGAAAAAAAATAATTTTTTTTTACATATGCAAAAGTCGTGAAACACCTGTGGGGTATTAAGGCTCACTTTATTCCTTGTTATGTTCCTCAAGGGGTCTAGTTTCCAAAATGGTATGCCATGTGAGGTTTTTTTTGCTGTTCTGGCACCATAGGGGCTTCCTAAATGCAACATGCCCCCCAAAAACCATTTCAGAAAAACATACTCTCCAAAATCCCCTTATCGCTCTTTCCCTTCTGAGCCCTCTACTGCGCCCGCCGAACACTTAACATAGACATATGAGGTATGTGCTTACTCGAGAGAAATCAGGCTACAAATATAAGTATACATTTTCTCCTTTTACCCCTTGTAAAAATTTAAAAATTGGGTCTACAAGAACATGCGAGTGTAAAAAATGAAGATTGTGAATTTTCTCCTTCACTTTGCTGCTATTCCTGTGAAACACCTAAAGGGTTAAAATGATGACTGAATGTCATTTTGAATACTTTGGGGGGTGCAGTTTTTATAATGGGGTCATTTGTGGGGTATTTCTAATAAGAAGACCCTTCAAATCCACTTCAAACCTGAACTGGTCCCTGAAAAATAGTGAGTTTGAAAATTTTGTGAAAAATTGGAAAATTGCTGCTGAACTTTGAAGCCCTCTGGTGTCTTCCAAAAGTAAAAACTCGTCACTTTTATGATGCAGACATAAAGTAGACATATTGTATATGTGAATAAAAATTTTTTTATTTGTAATATACATTTTCCTTACAAGCAGAGAGCTTCAAAGTTAGAAAAATGCAAAATTTTCAAATTTTTCATCAAATTTTAGGATTTTTCACAAGGAAAGGATGCAAGTTACCACAAAAATTTACCACCATGTTAAAGTAGAATATGTCACGAAAAAACAATCTTGGAATCAGAATGATAACTAAAAGCATTCCAGAGTTATTAATGTTTAAAGTGACAGTGGTCAGATGTGCAAAAAACGCTCTGGTCCTTAAGGCCAAAATGGGCTTGGTCCTGAAGGGGTTAATAAATCTGGCACATGTTCACACTGTCTAGTTCCAGTATCAGAATAAAAAATAAAAAAAGATATATAGCTATATATAGATATATATACTAATATAATATATACTAAAAGTGTGTGTGTATATATATATATATTTAGTATATATATATATGCTAATATATTGTTATTACTAATTGTACTAGCTACAGCATGTTTTTGCTTTCCATACCCCTGACAGGAAGTTGCACAGTCCATTCATTGTTAGTGTGGTGTTGTCTCGGCAGCTCCCCAGCTCGTTCCTCCCTAATCCTCTGCCAAGTCAGTAAGTAACTTGAGGAACCATCCAGCCAAGTCTTGGGAGACTTGGCTGGATCTGGTCTCTGAGTTCAAGCCCCTCCCTCTGAGTGATGTAATTACCTCTGACAGCCCCTACAGCCTACATCACCAGGCTCCTTGTCATATACACATATGCATATATAACTTTATTTAGAGAAGAATGAGGTGTGTTTATGCCATGCTGTCTCGTGGTGGACAATGCAACAGGCAGAGGATCAGACAGGAAATGACTGCAGCATGTTCAGCAAATTTACTGAAAATAGAGCAATAGTTTGTGTACTGAAATGTTCTGCAAGACCTCTGGACGACTAACTGGTGGTGGGGCGTGCTTGGGCAGAGGTAAATTTTGATAAAGAGCTGAGGAAAAGCAATGCATTCTGGGAGTTGTAGTGCAGAGCAACTGCTTAAACAGGAAGTCATTAGAGGGCATGGTAAGGGAGAGGGTTGCATACCCACAATACAAATGATTTTTTTAAATCATTTGAGAACTGGGCAGGTAAACAATGCTACGGTATATTCTTCTGCAGCATTTTTGTTGCAATGCCCCTATAAATTTAGACCACCAACTATTAGCTTACTTTATACCAAAACTGTGTTTTTTTTGGCACACAATGTAACATTCAGATTTGTTGTTTAGGATTGGAAAAACATTAAGCTGCTTTTTCTTCCAGAATCAGCACCACTTATTGTTGTTCTCAGTATTACAGCGCAGTTTTATTGAACTTGTGGAGACTTGTAATTCTGAACATTCCCTGTTTTTAAAAGAAAGAAGCAATGCTTTTCTAATCCTGATTAACTCCTTTAAAGTGGTATTCCGCTGCTAGACATCTTATCCCCTATCCAAAGGATAGGGGATAATATGTCTGATCGCGGGGGTCCCGCTGCTGGGGCCCCCGCAATCTCCCACAGCACCATGCGTTCTAAATAAATGCTGGGTTCCTGCAGCAGTGTTCGTGACGTAATGGCCACGCCCCCTGTTTTCATGTAAATGGGAGGGGGCGTGGCGTGGACTTTACGTCACGATCACGGCCCCCGTCTCAGAGAGTTCAAAATGTTTTAAGCCATGATGCCTTTTTTATTTACTTATTATTAAAATATATATATATTCATAATAATAATAATAAAAATAAAATAAAATTAAAAAAAAAAAATATATATTAATAATTAAAAATATATATATTTTTTGTGTGTGTGTATATATATATATATATATATATATATATATATATATATATATATTTATATATATATATATATTTATATATATATATATATATATATATATATATATATATATATATATATATTTATATATATATATATTTATATATATATATATATATATATATATAATGTTAGCTAACTAATGCCCCTCTCGTGATGAGCCATACCACTAGTTGCGTATGGTACAAAAGTGTCTAAAACGCATAATAAATGTTGCAAGTCATATAAGCCAAACTGGCACATTAAAGTAAATAATTTCTTTAATAAAACTTGACATCTGTTTCTAATATAATTAATAATTCTTTATTTATATAGCGCACACAGATTCCGCAGCGCTGTACAATCAAATTCTCCTTTCTGGTCTGATCACACTGAAACACAATTTTTTCTTATTATTTTTGTAGAGCCTTAGATAGTCAAGGAACTTTTTGTATTTTGTACTTCCCCTTTAAATCCTTCACTGTCTTTCTGCGGAAGTTAACAGAACATTTATTGTGTGGGTTTGTAGGTTACATAAAGTTCACCATGTAAGTGCGTCAGCTGATGGTCGCTGCCATGTGCGGCCCGGGGCCAGTGTTTCTCAGCGGTCTTCTTATAATATTTCTATGGCTTGTTTATGTCCTTTATTTCCCTTATTATAGCTCTTCTGATGCTCTTCTATAACACTCTTTATGCTGCTTATTGGTTTGCTAGTTGTTGATGATTTTGAACTATTAAACCCAGTACCAGGCACCTAACCGCACGCGACGACTCTTATGTGTACCACAGAACCATCGATCACTGGTCAGTGCTTTCTGTCTGCAGGACGGTATTATATTTTATTATTATTGTGCTGCAATTTACCGCCCCACAAAGCATGATGAAGCCGCGTTTAATTACTTCAGCTCATTGCCATTCTGGGCGCACACGTTTCTGCCACAAGTCAATTTCGTCCAGGATGTCAAATATCCAAACAGGAATGTTGCCCATCAGCTGGGATTAAAAATGCATGTCCTAATCTGCGGAAGGACGCCATCACGCTTAAGGTGTTTGCTGAAGCCGTATAACTCTTGTAAGAGAAGAATTGGAGTTTACTGAAGCATTCCATTAATACCATGTCAGTAGCAGCAGAGGAATAAGGATTTACCTGGCTTTTTCTTGTGTACAAAAGTCCATCTTAAAGGGGCACTCCAAAGGAAAAAGCTTTTTAACCCCTTCACGACCACAGACGTAAATGTACCTCCTGGCTTGGTGGGACTTCCCGCACCAGGACGTACATTTACGTCCTGTGTATGACCGCGAGCATCGGAACGGTGCTCGCGTCATACGTGGCAGGTTCTGGCTGCTAGCAGCAGCCGGGGACCCGCTCGTAATGGCCGACATCCGCGATCGCGCGGATGTCCGCCATTAACCCCTCAGATGCCGTGATCAATACAGATCACGGCATCTGCGGCATTGTGGTACTTGGATTGGATGATCGGATCGCCCGCAGCGCTGCCGCGACGATCCGATCATCCAGCATGGCGGCCGGAGGTCCCCTCACCTTGCTCCGCCCGTCTCCCGGGGTCTTCTGGTCTGCGATCGAGCAGACCAGAGCAGAAGATCACTGATAATACTGAGCAGTGCTGTGTCCAATGCATAGCACTGCACAGTATTAGCAATCAAATGATTGGTATAGATAGTCCCCTATGGGGACATAAAAAGTGTAAAAAAAATAAAATAAAATAAAAAAAAAATAATAAAAAAAGTAAAAAAAAGTTTCAAAAAGTAAAAAATAAAAAAAGGGAAAAATCCCCTCCCCCCCAATAAAAATGAAAATTGTCCGTTTTTCCCATTTTACCCCCAAAAAGCGTAAAATATTTTTTTAATAAACATATTTGGTATCGCCGCATGCGTAAATGTCCGAACTATAAAAATATAATGTTAATGATCCCGCACGGTGAATGGCGTAAACGAATGGCATAAACATAAAAAATAAAGTCCAAAAATACAGCTTTCTTGTCACATTTTATAAAAAATAAATAAAAATTAATTAAAGATGATCTAAAAGTTTTATATATGCAAATGTGGTATCTAAAAAAAGTACAGATGACAGCGCAATAATTGAGCCCTCATACCGCCCTATATACGGAAAAATGAAAAAGTTATAGGTGGTCAAAATAGGACAATTTTAGATTACTGATTTTGCACAAAAAGATTTATATTTATATTTTTGTTCCACTTAAAAAATAAAAAAGTATCCAGCCATGGGTATCATTTTAATCGTATTGACCCACAAAATCAAAATTGTACAGTGTGAAAACAAACCCCTCCAAAATGTGCAAAATGTAGTTTTTCATTAAAATTTCCTCCCTAAATTTTTTTTTTGGGGGGGTTCGCCGTACATTTTATGGTAAAATCAGAGATTTAATTACAAAGTACAATTGGTCACACAAAAAACAAGCCCTTATATGGGTCTGTAGATGGAAATATAAAAGTTATGGATTTTAGAAGGCGAGGAGGAAAAAAACGAAAACGCAAAAATAAAATTGGCCTGGTCTTTAAAGGGGTACTCCGCCCCTAGACATCTTATCCCCTATCCAAAGGGGATGTCAGATCGCCACGGTCCTGCTGCTGGGGACCCCCGGGATCGCTGCTGCGCCACCCCGCTATCATTACATTACAGAGTGAGTTCGCTCTGTGCGTAATGACGGGCGATACAGGGGACGGAGCAGCGTGACGTCATGGCTCCGCCCCTCATGACATCACGGCCCGTCCCCTTAATGCAAGTCTATGGCAGGGGGCGTGACGACCGCCACGCCCCTTCCCATAGACTTGTATTGAAAGGGGCGGGCCGGAGCCGTGACGTAACGATGCTCCGGCCCATGTATTGCCCGTCATTACGTGCAGAGCGAACTCGCTCTGCGCTGTAATGATAGCGTAGTGCCGCAGCGGGGATCCCGGGGGTCCCCAGCAGCGGGACCGCGGCGATCTGGCATCTTATCCCCTATCCTTTGGATAGGGGATAAGATGTCTAGGGGCGGAGTACCCCTTTAAGGTGAAAATGGGCTTGGTCATTAAGGGGTTAAATCACTTGGTGCAAGAAAATTATACATATTTGTAAGTGACTTATTTAAAAATCTTAATCCTTCCAGTACTTATCAGCTGCCATATGCTCCAGAAGAAAATGGAAGATTACGGCCGAATGGCGCTGCGGATCCGGATCAAACTGATCAGAGTCCCCCGCACTGCCAGCCAGTACCGCTGGTTAGTGCGGGGGAGAAAGCTGACAGTTTTCCTTTAAGACAATACGTATGAACAAATGCATTATGTGAAATGAAACCTATTTACAATGTACGCTGGAGCCGGCGCCGGGAGCTTGTGACTTCATAGCCCCACCCCCTCAATGCAAGTCTATGGGAGGGGGCGTGATTTGCATGCCGGAGTACCCCTTTAAAGGTAGGGTCGGAGTACCCCTTTAAAGGTAGGGTCACGCGTGCCGTATTTTCCTGCATATTTTCCTACCATTGAAGTTAGTGGGTAGAAAAATGCAGCTAATTTTTCTACCCACTGACTTTAATGGGTAGGACAATATGCAGCAAAATATGGCATGTGTGACCGAACAGAAGTCCTGCGCCCGCGGCTCACAACGCATTAATTTCCAGCGCCGCGGCTCACAGAAGGAGAGCAGCGCCTGCAGGTAACATGATTAGTCCCCCGATGTGGTGACAGCGTGCTGGGGTTAAGGGGAAATGAGTGAAAAATAAATAAATAATAAATAAATACTGTCAAATACCGTGGAACCGCCATAAGTTTGAAAAATACCGTGATACACATTTTTGGTCACACCGCCCAGCACTGTGTTTCTCTACCCAGGGTCACAAGATTGCTGCCATGCGGCCCCACCCCAAACCTCTCTGAACACACAGGGCTGGCGCCGGCTATCCCTGTGTGTATGCTCAGTGCAGAATACGCAGCATATTTCCCGCTGAGCAGAACATTTTGTGCGGTCTGAAATATGCTGCATTAGCGCCACAAGGGACTGTAGCCTTAGTGTACCTGTCCCTTATAAAAAAAAAAACCTTTGGCCTGTCACATGAGACATGTCAAAAGTTTTGACTAATCAGCATCTCAGTGCTGAGACCCGCACCAATCATTACAACAAGCTGAATAAAGCAATAGCACATCTCACTTCTCGGCTTTCTGCAATCTCCGTCCTGCTTGATGGGATGGCCCCATAGACTTAAAATGGCGACACAGGAGGGATATTAAAACCGCTCGATTCTCTTCGCTTGTCCTAACGATCTTGGTGCTGAGACCTTAATCGATCAAACCTTTTAACCTGCCTCTTTGTCATAAAATTTTATTCATTTATTTTTCATTTGCATTTTTTATAAGACACTTTATAGTCTCTGTCTCAAAATGTGTCTCCTTCACCATAGCTACATGAGGTATTGAGCAGCTGTGATATGCTGCCCTGGAACCTGTACAGGATATAACTCTGCTTTAGTTGTCAGAAAGTATACATAGGCAGAGTCCACACCATGTTTCAAAGGTCCATTTGAGATATATGTCTGCAGCCTATCACACAGTTATGCTTAAGTATACCGCCATGTACTGCTATTGGGTCTATTTACTCCATTTCAACAGTAACCACACTTTCAAGTCTTGCAGAATAACAGTATACTTTGCGGAGACAAACGGAACATAGTAGCTAGATAATTAGGTTCAGTCCATGAAAGGGGTACTCGGGTGCTCCACCGTTTTGAACATTGTGTTCAGAAGGCTCTGAGCCGGAGGCCATGATTGTGATGTCATGACCACGCCCCTTGTGATGCCACTCCCCTCCATTCATGTCTATGGGAGGGGGAGTGTCAGCAGTCACAACCACTGGCGCAGTAACCCGGCATCTGTTTAGAATGCCGGGTGCTGCGGGATCCCCACGATTAGACATCTTATCCCCTATCCATTGGATAAGATGTCTAGCAGCGGAGCATCCCTTTAAACTCAGCTGGGGTCACTACATCGCCATCTACGTCCGTATGTTATATTTTTTTCATGTTAGGTATGTTTACACAGGCAATGTCTGCCCAGAAAATTTTTATGGAAACATTCCCCCCACAGTGGACCACCGGTAGATTGTGCTAGAACCGCTTGGAAATGCACAGTCTTCCGTTTGCAGACTCCAGAATCAGGGGTTCCGCAGCAGAAATATCTGTGAAATATAGTGTGCACAGCGTAGCAGAATCCCATTGAATTCAAAATTCTGCACAGAAATTCCATCATGTGAACAAATCGACTTTACCGATCGACCCATACACTTAAGTGTGAACCCATCCCCTGTATGCTGGATATGAGGTTTGTGTGCTCAGGAGTGTAGAGTTTGCGCTACTTTCTTTCTACACTTGGGCAAAGCCCATGTGATTCTCCCTTTAATAATGCCTGTGTGCTTTCTTTATCTACAGTCTTTGTGAGCTGCCCTCTATGTATGTACTCCCCTCCCCACACTCTGAGCGGCCCTCTATGTAGGTACTCCCCTCCCCTCACTCTGAGCTGCCCTCTATGTATGTACTCCCCTCCCCTCACTCTGAGCTGCCCTCTATGTATGTACTCCCCTCCCCTCACTCTGAGCTGCCCTCTATGTATGTACTCCCCTCCCCTCACTCTGAGCTGCCCTCTATGTAGGTACTCCCCTCCCCACACTCTGAGCTGCCCTCTATGTAGGTACTCCCCTCCCCACACTCTGAGCTGCCCTCTATGTATGTACTCCCCTCCCCTCACTCTGAGCTGCCCTCTATGTATGTACTCCCCTCCCCTCACTCTGAGCTGCCCTCTATGTATGTACTCCCCTCCCCTCACTCTGAGCTGCCCTCTATGTAGGTACTCCCCTCCCCACACTCTGAGCTGCCCTCTATGTATGTACTCCCCTCCCCTCACTCTGAGCTGCCCTCTATGTAGGTACTCCCCTCCCCACACTCTGAGCTGCCCTCTATGTAGGTACTCCCCTCCCCTCACTCTGAGCTGCCCTCTATCTATGTACTCCTCTCCCCTCACTCTGAGCTGCCCTCTATGTATGTACTCCCCTACCCTCACTCTGAGCTGCCCTCTATGTATGTACTCCCCTCCCCACACTCTGAGCTGCCCTCTATGTATGTACTCCCCTCCCCACACTCTGAGCTGCCATGCCTGGCACGGGACTGGACAGTGTATTTTATTATTTTACACTGACTTTTAATTTCAGGCTGTGTAGTTGTTTTTTTTTTTTTTTTTTTTTTTTTTTTTAAATGATCTGTACAGACCTCCTGTTCTGTACAGATAATTTCCCAGTAATGCCTTTCTTCTCAGGAGCACAGTGAAGGTGACACCAGTAGAGAGAACACTAGATCCACCCCCATTCACAGCAGAGATCAGCTTCCCTTTTTCATGTAGAATGATCTATAAAAAGGTCCCAGAGAATACCCAGTAATATCTCCAAATTATGTTAATGGAACAGGTCCTGTCCATTGCTGTCTATGGGTCCTGTTGTAAAGCAGATCACTAAGTGCCGTTAAAAATAGCTCAGTCAAAATGGCTGCCTCCATAATGATGTAAAAATAAATAAATAAATCAAATTCAATCAGAAAATAGAAACTAATAAAAAAAAAAAATCATGTTTCAGTATTTGTATCTAATCAGAAATAAAATCTTGGTGATACATTCCCTTTTAACTGGTTGTTCTCTTATTTATAGTGATCGTTATGTATAAAAGCCTTAATCTAAAGAAAGAAAACCTTTTTACGTAAGTCGCTTATCATCTGTGAATAAAAAAAAAATATATATATATATATATTAGTATTACTGAAGCTGAGGAATCTCTGATCACATGTAGCAGAGCTGTGCGCGTTGTAATCTGCTGGAATGCGTTTTGCTGGTAATTAGCGGTGATACAAGTAGCGGCTGCGGAGGTTTGTGCTGCCACACACGTATAATCACGTAAACAGAATTAAAGAGCAGAACGCCACTCATCTGCGGAGAAATCCGTCTCGCTAACAAGTATTTTGCTTCCTCTGTTTAATAACTGCGTGGGTGGCGCAGCGATAGGAAGGTTCATCAGTGCAGCTCCCGGACAGACATGTTTGATCACAGTTTTTACTCTTATTTTAATAAAATAACAGAAGGAAAGCTGGAGAGGCGCGACTTACTGGTCTTACCTTTTTAAAGCAGTGTTTTTCAAACAGTGTGTCTCCAGCTGTTGCAAAACTTCAACTCCCAGCGTGCCCGGACATCCTTCGGGGCAGAGTACTACTTTAAAGGGTTACATTTTTTAATTCAAGTGGTGCCAGAAAGTAAAAACAGATTTGTAAATTACTAATATATAGAAAAAATATTGTAATCCTTCCAGTACTTATCCGCTGCTGTTTGTTATAGAGGAAGTTCTTTTCTTTTTTAATTTCTTTTCTGTCTGACCGCAGTGCTCTCTCTGACACCTCTGTCCATGTCCTTCCCTGGACAGTTCCTGACATGGACAGAGGTGTCAGCAGAGAGCACTGTGGTCAGACAGAAAAGAAATTCAAAAAGAACTTCCTCTAGAGCATACAGCGGCTGATAAGTACTGGAAGGATTAAGATTTCTTGATGGAAGTAAATAACAAATCTGTTTAACTTTCGAACACCAGTTGTTTTAACAAAAAAAATAATAATAATAATGCCACCAGAGTACCCCTTTAAGTCCTTCACCTGTGCATTGTCAATTTTTATGCAAGGTGCCTCTATCTTATGGACATATTTTACATTCTATATTTATGTAATAGACTTATTCCTCTGAATAGGGGGATACGATGTCTAAGGGAGGAGTACCCCTTTAACATTGGCTACTCATGGTCAGCATATGACAAATGTACATATATGAAAAATGTTAATATACTGTATTTTTTGCCTTATAAGATGCTCTGGCATATAAGACGCACCCAATTTTAAAGGATGAAAATCTAGAAAAAAAGTTTGTGAACCTTCAACCTGCGGACCTTCAGATGTTGCAAAACTACAACTCCCAGCATGCCCGGACAGCCGTTGGCTGTCCGGGCATGCCAGGAGTTGTAGTTTTGCAACATCTGGAGGTCAGCAGGTTGAAGACCACTGGTATAAGAGGTAAGACTCACGTGTCCCTGCCGCTCCGGACCTGTCACCGCTGCCCTGGATGTCGCCCTCAATCGCTGTTGCCGCGTCCCTGTGGTGTCCCCGTCGCTCCGGAACGTCTCTGCTGCCCGGTATCCTCGCTCTACGTCACTGCGCACGTCGCTATGCACGCCGTTCCTATTGTATGACAGGACGGCGTGCGCGATGACGACGACGACGAAGAAGAGCACCGGCCATGCAGGGGATCCCGGCACGGAGCAGACACCGAGGAGGAAGGTAAGGTCCCTCCCAGTGTCCTGTAATCTGTTCGGGACGCCGCCATTTCACCGCAGCGGTCCCGAACAGCCCGATTGAGCAGCCGGGTTAGTGTCACTTTCACTTCAGACGCGGCGGTCAGCTATGATCGCCACGTCTGAATGGTTAATACAGGGCATCACCTCGATCGGTGATGTCCTGTATTAGCCGCAATAGGACAGGGTTTTAATGTGTATTTGCCATATAAGACGCACCAAGTCCCCACCCCCTGTTTTGGGGAAGAAAAAGTGCGTCTTATACGGCGAAAAATACGGTATCTGAATAAAACGCACTACAAGCTAAAGCATTATAGACAGTTCACACCAGAATGTGCATAGAAAAATTTAACAAAGAAACACAGAGGAACACGATATAATGGTTTACCATATTTAGAGTCAAACCCGTGTACACTTTTCCAAACACACATTTCGCTTATGGCGTGCTTCATCAGGGGGTGTGATGAATTGCCCCCGGACTGCAGTACTGCCCTGATGGAAGCCCTGGGTGTGGGTCCCTAGAAGTTTAGCACCCCACTGATCATCGTGAGGGAATATCCCAGGGCTGTGATTGTACAAGGAAGGACATACTGTATATATTTTTTCCAGGGCACATGCTTTTCGCTTACATCCATATTCTCCCGAATCGCTTTTTCGTCTACTGGAGAAAATCTCGTTGCCTATAAAATTTACGAGATTCAATTATTCAACAAACTGTATCCCCTGAATCAGACGGTATACTAAATGAAATTACAATATAATGAAATGAGCATAAAGTTGTCTTATCGGATGTACGGTACCCGTAACGTGTCTCCCTCCTCCAGAAGCTGCATCGGGGGAGCTCGCTCTAGTAAAAAGGACATTTGTGGGTTTGTAATGATAAGGGAACTTCAAAGGAAAATAAATATCCAAGACGTACATAGCCACAGTACATTAATGAATTATGCTTTTCTAAGTAACTGTGACATTTGCAAATAATCTTTTATATATGGTGCGTAAGAAGGAAGGACATCTCAGTGACACTCTGTATTTTGTGTTTATTTGCAGTCCATGTAATGCATTATTATTGAATATTTCTTTCTATCTTAAATGGTCTGGCATTATGGAGAAAATTTATTTTTAGGGTGGTATAAAAATCCTCCTTCAATTTCTATAGCAGTGTATTCCAAACAGTATGTCTCCAGCTGTTGCAAAACTACAACTCCTAGCATGCCTGGAAAGCCTTCAGCTGTCCGGGCATGCTAGGAGTTGTAATTTTGCAACAGTTAAAAATATAAAAATAAAATTGTTTTCCACTGGAAAACCCCTTTATCAACTGGCTCCAGAAAGTTAAACTGATTTATAAATTACTTCTATTAAAAAAATCTTAATCCTACCAGTACTTATCAGCTGCTGAAGTTGATCTGTTCTTTTCTGTCTGACCACAGTGCTCTCTACTGACACCTCTGTCTGTCTCAGGAACTGTCCAGAGCAGGAGAGGTTTACTATGGGGATTTGCTGGTACTCTGGACAGTTCCTGAGACAGACAGACAGGTGTCAGCAGAGAGCACCATGGTCAGTCATAAAAGAACAACTCAACTTCAGCAGCTAAGTATTGATAGTATAAAGATTTGTTAATAGAAGCAATTTACAAATCTGTTAAATTTCTGGAGTCAGTTGATCGAGTAGTCATTCGAATAACACTTTTAAAGCACACGGTTTGGAAAACTCCACTATAGTTAAGGATTGCCAAGCTAGTTATGGGTATTTTTATGTGACACTGATTCCTCCCCTGAGATTCTCTATATGACTCCTCCTCTGAGATTCTCTATATGACTCCTCCCCTGAGGAGTTTTTTTTTTTTTGTTCTGCACTACGGTCTCCTCCCCCCGCCGGAAGTCATCTGGTGGTACTAGTGCTGCACTGAGGTGGTACCCTATATACTTAGTACTTCACATACGTACAACGGCCATAGGAGTGGACTTCCATCAGTGCTAGGAGCCTGCCCTGGAGGTCCTAACCAGCTGGTACATACCTAGTAATACAATAAACGTACATTACTTATACTCATAGTTTTACACAGCCACCTTTAAGTCCAAAATTATATGCCAAAATATAGATATATATTAAGCTGCCCATGAGAGGTTCCTTGCGCTAAAATTAACTATATAATCAAACAGTAACTTATTTTTTAAACCAATTTTTTATGTTTACCATAAATTATAGATAAATATGGTTGCTTTAGTTTTTTTTATTTTTTTATTTTACCGGCTATATATTAAAATAATTCTGAAGTCTTGTAGTTTTCATTCTGGCCACTAGGCCAAAACTAAGTTGAGGCTTCCTGTTCTGCACAGCTTATTTCTCAATAATTCCTTTCTTCTCAGGAGCACAGTGAAAGGTGATACCAGTAGGGAAGATAACACTGGATCCACCACCATTCACAGCAGGGATCAGCCTCCCCCTTACTGTGGAATGACCTCTGAAAAGGTCCCAGAGAATTCTCAATAATGTCTCTGATTTATCTGACTGGGACAGCTTCAGTCCACTGTTATCTGAGTTTCTTGCAATAACTTAAAATTCTTGTTTGACTTAAAAACCTCCAGACTTCTGAAGGGAACTCTTCTGATATTAGAGATACTCCTGGGTCTTGCTTTTCATACAATTGTCTGACATTGCTGCGGAATCTCCATTTAGCCCCCGTATATTTGTCCCATAAATTTTACTATTGACAACTCTATAGTAAGTCTTTAAACCGATCTATAAGAGTTATTCACACTTGTTTCTGTGTAAAACACCATAAATATCCGCCAGACATGGCATTAACTGCAATCACAGCTCGACTTTTGTAGAGAAGAGGCCGTCTATGTTGCCCGGAGGTAACGTTCTTGTGAGAGAAAACCAACTTAATAACGATAACTCAACAAATGGCAGGTGAAGCCTTTCAGATACAATAGCTGCAGCTGCTAATCCCACAGACACTGCAGGCTCCATCCCGCCAGCCGCAGCGTAATGGAAACCAAGAGCCGAGGTGGTGACGGGTGCCATCAGAGACAAGTAATAAAGGCTTCCTGCTGGGATCTCTCATTTAGAAATCCATATCTAGCTATCTGTCTGTGCTTCCAAATAAAATTTCTAGATTACATTTGCCGTGCAGGTGATCTAAACTGAAAAAAAAAAAGTGAAATCCCTTTTTCAGTTCGCTGCTCATTGACCTCAGTGATAAAAAAAAAAAGGGAAAAATAAAAACAATTTCCTAATTCATCATTAATTCATGATTTTTTTTTTTGTACATTGTTTTTGTTAAAAGATTTTGTACAGGATTATACACTGCTAAGACTGAAGATGGAATGTCCGCATAGACTAGAGAGGAAGCTTTCAAGGGGCTTCTCACAACCACTATCTTGAGAGCAACCGGGAGGCCATCTTGTCCGGTGATCTGTTCCGCAACTGAAATTATGTGATAGTGTGTGGTGACAACTGTGCTCCCCTCATGCACGGAAATGCGACAAAGCAGTGGTCGACACACCCCTCCATGCATCTATATGGGACAGCCGTGGAACAGCTGTCGATCCATGCGTGAGGAGAGCAGAGGCGCTGGGCAGGAGATCGCAGGGGTTCCCAGCGTTTGTGGAAAGCACTGTGGAAGCGTCCGCTCATGTCTATCGGTACCTTCCTCCTTGGATCTGTGCAGTGATGTGCAATGTCTCAGCTACCGGAAAATGGTTGGATACCGGCAGCTCCCACCCTAAATATTGCAAGGCCCAATTTGGTGTTGTGCCCAAATCACAACATCCCAATGTGAATGCATGCCCGCTTCATCTATTACCTTTGTCTTAAACCCACGATAATGGCACATATAGTGCCACTGTTACATTTTTTTTTTTACACATTTCCTTGTTTTGTACAGGATTAGAAACATATGGCTTATTTATTTCCAAACAGCACCACACCTGTCAGCACCACACCTGGCCGTTAGTATTTTTTTTTTTTTTCAGCCTTTAACGGCCATTATTGGCACAAAGGGCAATAACTAATCCGGATGGATCCCATTTACTATAATTGGGTCCGTCTGGTGCCGTTATTTTGTATCGGGAGAAAAAGACTGCACAAGCAGTATTTTTTTCTCCCGCTATTCTCCCCGATTCCCCCAACGGCCGTCACACTGCCGTGTCTTAACGGTAGCGTGAAAGAAGTCTTAATGGTAAATGGTCGTGTCCAATGTCCCCTATCACGCTGCTGGCTTGTTCTAGGAACTGGCTACTTCCTGTTTCTGTTGTCTTCCTCAGACTACGGTTCCCAGGATCCTTTGTATCAAGGTGGGAGGGGACTTTATTTCTCCCATACATCGGTCGCCTGCCCATTGCAGCACAGCCACACAAACTTGTCAGGTGTTGAACTTTTTTATTTTTTTATTTCTATTTTTTGTCTATATTTATTTACTAAAGGGATTGTCACATAACACCCCCTAAAAGGGAATCTATCAGCAGTACTGATCCATCAAAATTGCCGACAGGTCTATACAGAGATTGTGAAGGGGTCGCTGAGTGATACCTGGTGTATCAGTCATTCAGCTTGAATGACAAAGAAAAACATTAGGGCTGGGTTCACACTGCCTTTATCCAATCTGGGGATGGTATACATCAGCACTGTAGCAAAAAAGTATGCCAGTGTAGATCAAGGACACAACAGTATACATCTGCATACCTTTTTGACTGGATAACCAGTATACAACCGACAAACTAGGTAAACGCTGTATAAATCCATCCTTATATAGTGACCGGTCCAGCTGAAATATACAATTTCATTAATATATATGTTCTATATACATAGTGGCCTATCTTCTAGAATAAACCATTTCATTAAACTAAACCCATAGCTCATACTTTCCGTCTCATCAACCTATTTCATTGTCTAAATATCATTCATTACACATATAGAGCAGTTTCCCCTCTTTGGTTGTCACTTACATGCAAGAAGTGAGGGAGTAGCATCATCACTCTATGGATGGCCCCACCCTCCTGAGAGAGAAAGACCTTGTGGTTTCTGCCCTGCAGTGATGAGTCATGCTTTCTTTAGTGCTGAGAAGTGTGTGCAGCTTTAGCCGATCAGACACTGAACCTCTCTCTGATGCTCAGAGCAGGAGGTGGGGGCTGCTCTCAGAGAGTGAGCTGGCTGGCGTGATTACTGTGAGATGTAGGCAATGGGAAGGAGGGAAGGCAAGTACCCCTATGTTTGGAGTACCTTTTTAATGTCTGTATACAGGATAGGAGATAACACTGATTGGTGGTGGTTTGTCCACTGAGACCTCCTGCTGTTCATGAGAACAGAGACTCCTAGGCACACCTCAAAATACGAAGTGTCAGTGTTTTCCAACCAGGGTGCCTCCAGCTGATGAAAAACCACAACTCCCAGCCTTCTGCTGTCTGGCATTCTGGTAGTTGTAGTTTTACAACAGCTGGAGGCACACTGGTTGGGAAACATTGATGTATCATATTTTGAGCAGCAACCATAGCATATTGTCCTGCTTATAGCTCCGTTTTCCATTACCGCGCAATTCACAGCTACAAATGGCTTTACAAGCCTGTCCTCAGCAAGAATGGCCGATCGGTTTATCACACGGAATTAGCTCCGTTACACTTCATTATTCATAATGCGGCAAATTTGACCGTCATTTTCCTATTAGCTTCATTGGCCGCCATACAGTGAGACACATTGTGTGAGGACGGTTTAACTTCATTAACCGGCCGTAATGGCCTCCATTTACTTTGTTAGGGAACCAGCGCCGTCCCGGCTTGTGTATCCAATCTGGGTTTTTGCAATTGCCTATTATTCCTGATTTACTTTGGGAGATTCCAGGTGGAGATAAGCGTTACATTGTATATTTTGCATTTGATGTTTTTCGGCGGTGGTGGGAGAACAGACGCCGGGGTGCAGTTTGCAAAATATTTTATTATGGATTCACAAATATACCTAAGCATCTGAAGTGTTTAAAGTAACAGATCATCACAATTTTGCATTTAATCTCATTTACATCGGCGCTCAGCCCTCGGCGATATACAATCGCTTTGTTCTATCTTCATGGTAATTTTCGTGTCGTTTATGTATATTTTTCTCCGGTTTTGCAGTGGAATAACGTTTTCTACTCCCTGACAGCCTGTTCCCTCCTACTAGTATCCTGTGCTGTAAATACGGTATAATTTAGAAGTGTTTTATGGGTTTTAAATGTATATGTATTATTTGGCTTTATTGATTTTAAGAAAGCCTTCTTAAAGGGATACTCCGGAGGGAATTTTTTTTTTTTTTTAATGAACATGGAAAAGAATACAATTTGTAAAAAAAAATAAAAAAAATAAAATAAAGTTTTAATCAACTGGTGCCAGAACGTTATACAGATTTGTAAATTACTTCTATTTAAAAATCTTAATCCTTCAAGCACCTATCAGCTGCTGTATGCTCCAGAGGAAGTTGTGGTGTTCTTTCCAGTCTGACCACAGTGCTCTCTGCTGACACCTCTGTCCATAGCAGGAACTGTCTAGAACAAGAGAGGTTTGCTATGGAGATTTGCTCCTTCTCTGAACAGTTCCTCACAAGGACAGAGGTGTCAGCAGAGAGCACTGTGGTCAGACTGGAAAGAACTACACAACTTCCTGTGGAGCATACAGCAGCTGATAAGTACTGGAAGGATTAAGATCTTTTTTTTTTTTTTTTTTTTTTTATAGTAATTTACAAATCTTTATAACTTTCTGGCATCAGTTGAATTAAAATACTTTATTTTTTATTTTTATTTTCCCACCTGAGTTCCCCTCCATTTGGCCTATTGTGTTTTTGTTGTTGTTGCGGTACCGTACCATGATTACACGGATTACAGCGGTCAAGATTGTAACGCTACCTCAATGTGTGAATACAGCCTTAGAAATGAGAATGATTTCCAAAGAAGTGTCATGTGATCATTGTCAGACTGACTGAAAGGGCTCATAAAGGGAAGAGAGCTTGGCACAGGATTCCCAACCAGGGTGCCTGCAGCTGTTACAAAACTACATCTCCCAGCCAAAGGCTGTCCGGGCATGCTGAGAGTTGTATTTTTGCAACAGCTGGAGACACCCTAGTTGGGATTCACCGATGTGTGGTTTCATTGACCAGTGTTGTTTCCTACAATATTCCATGTCAGGTAAGACAATACACTTTGCCGTGGCTCATCGTCTTGTCACATCGCCAGCCCCTTTCATTAATATTGCATTTCTTTAATTAAAGTCGCTTTATAACAATCCCCATTTGCCTTTTCTTCCTAACAAAAATGAGACGGTAAAAATGACATTGAGCAAGAAACATCTGTCGCCCGGCACTTGACGCCGCATCTTGTTGAGACACCACCGAGGCCGTAAACCAGATGTGCTACACTTGTTCAGCGCTTTTCCCTGCTCACGATCCATTATTTCCTCCATGTACTGCTGGGAGCACGTTGTCCCTTAGGTGACTCTTTTAGTGACTTTTTATCAGAAGCTCGGAGTTCACTTTGCAAATAAAACTTTCGGAAGCAGAAAATGGCTTCGCTAAGTTGCCATCTGGACTTCTGCTTAATAAATCCATTGATGCAGAATGTTTGTTCGCATATGTGTGTGATTGGCGTTGGTGTGCGGGCTCAGGTATGTCCTTCATATAAGGATATACTGGCGAATGTCTCAATTAAAACATAGTTTTGAGGGTTAGTCATATGTTACTTTCTACATCTACCACAGTAGTGCACCTAAATTTATGTACTATACTTCAAAAGTAAAGCGAAAATGAATACTTAAACGGGCACTGTCAGATTCAAAAACTTTTTATACAGTGGGGCAAAAAAGTATTTAGTCAGCCACCAATTGTGCAAGTTTTCCCACTTAAAAAGATGAGTCCTGTAATTTTCATCATAGGTATACCTCAACTATGAGAGACCTAATGAGAAAAAAAACATAAAATCACTGTCTGATTTTAGAATTTATTTGCAAATTATTGTGGAAAATAAGTATTTGGTCAATAACAAAAGTTCATCTCAATACTTTGTTATATACCCTTTGTTGGCAATGACAGAGGTCACTCATTTTCAGTAAGTCTTCACAAGGTTTTCACATACTGTTGCTGGTATTTTGGCCCATTCCACCATGCAGATCTCCTCTAGAGCAGTGATGTTTTGAGGCTATCGGTTGGCAACCCAGACTTTTTCTATGGGGGTTGAGATCTGGAGATTGGCTAGGCCACTCCAGGACCTTGAAATGCTTCTTAGGAAGCCACTCATTTGTTGCCCAGGTGTGGTGTGTTTTGGGATCATTGTCATGCTGAAAGACCCAGCCACGTTTCACCTTCAATGCCCTTGCTGATGGAAGGAGGTTTTCACTCAAAATCTCACAATACATGGCCCCATTCATTCTTTCCTTTGCACAGATCAGTTGTCCTGGTCCCTTAGCAGAAAAGCAGCCCCAAAGCATGATGTTTTCACCCCCATGCTTCACAGTAGGTATCGTCTTCTTTGGATGCAACTCAGCCTTCTTTCTCCTCCCAAACACGACGAGTTGAGTTTTTACCAAACAGTTCTACTTTGGTTTCATCTGACCATATGAAATTCTCCCAGTACTTTTCTGGATCATCAAAATGCTCTCTAGCAAACTTCAGACTGGCCCGGCTATGTACTGGCTTAAGCAGGGGGACACGTCTGGCACTGCATGATTTGAGTCCCTGGCAGCGTAGTGTGTTACTGATGGTAGCCTTTGATACTTTGGTCCCAGCTCTCTGCAGGTCATTCACTAGGTCCTCACACGTGGTTCTGGGATTTTTGCTCACCGTTTTTGTGATAATTTTTTACACCATGGGGTGAGATCTTGCGTGGAGCCCCAGATTGAGGGGAGATTACCAGTGGTCTTGTATGTCTTCCATTTTCTAATAATTGCTCCCACAGTTGATTTCTTCACACCAAGCTGCTTGTCTATTGCAGATTCAGTCTTCCCAGCCTGATGCAGGTCTACAATTTTGTTTCTGGTGTCCTTTGACAGCTCTTTGGTCTTGGCCATAGTGGAGTTTGGAGTGTGACTGTTTGAGGTTGTGGACAGGTGTCTTTTATACTGATAACTAGTTCAATCAGGAGCCATTAATACAGGTAACAAGTGGAGGACAGAGGAGACTCTTGAAGCAGTTGTTACAGGTCTGTGAGAGCAAGAAATCTTACTTGTTTGTAGGTGACCAAATACTTATTTTCCACCATAATTTGCAAATGAATTCTTTAAAAATCGGACAATGTTTTTTTTCTCATTATGTCTCTCATAGTTGAGGTATACCTATGATGAAAATTACAGGTCTCACTCATCTTTTTAATTGGCAGAACTTGCACAATTGGTGGCTGACTAAATACTCCCCCCCCTGTATGTTGTATATTTTGGCAGAACATAAACCTTTCTAATATTTTTCAGAAGAAAATTTTCTTTTCTTATTATAGAAATCATGGCTTATAAAAAAAAGACCACTAGGGGTCCCCATACCATCCAGAGCATAATCCTGTCCAGCTGCATCATCATCTCTGTACCAGCTGAAGCGCAGGCTGGGACAAAGTCCAGGAAATGAGGGCGGGACAAGCACTCCTCTGTGCTCACTCCTGTCCTTTCAGACTGCATCATGAAAGGACAGGATGGCACTCAAAGCGAACTCCGCTTTGTGCCTGATGACTGGAGATGACAGCCGCCACCCCCCTCCATTAACTTCATTCACTCATACTAGCCATCACGCCCCCTCCCATAGACATGAATATAGTGGGCATGGCGTGACGTCACGAACGCAGAAGCTGCAAGCGGTCGTGTTCCGGACACCGCTGCTGCTTGCCTGAAGATCTATCCTTTATATTTGGGATAAGATGTTTTCAGTGAGTACACCTTTAATAAAAAGTGATTTAAAAAAAAAATCACACATACCCAAATGTGGTACTGATAAAAACTACAGATAACTGTGCAAGAAATGAGCCCTCATACAGCCCGGCATATGGAAAAATGTTATAGGAGTCAGAATAGGGCCATTATATTTTATGCTCCTTTTGTTTAAAAAAAAAAAAAAAAGTATGCCTTTTCTAACAAGTGGAACAGTAATAAAGTATGTAAACACAGGTATCATTTTAATCATATTGACCAACAGAAGAAAGAACTTGTCAACTGTACCATAAAGTGCACTGAGTAAAAATGAAACCACCCGAAAGTTGCAAAATTCATTTTCAATTTTCCCACACAAATATGTTGTGGGTTGCGCTGTGTATTCTATGGTAAAATGAAAGGTGCCTTTACAAAGTAGAATTGGTCACACAAAAAACAAGCCCTCAGAGTCTGTAGATGGAAAAATAAGAGTAAGGGTTGGGTCACGCACACACGTATTTGACGATGTGGATGCGCTGCTGGCAGTCACAAAGCAAGCTCCCTGTAGCTCTTTGTTTCCGCTCGTAGCTGTGCATATCCTGCCAGCACTCACCAGCTGAAACACAGCAGGGAACTCCCTCTGCCGTCGTTTTGTGACTGCCGGCAGCGCATCAGCGGAGTCCAATACACTGCGGATGTGCATTGTGTGGCCTTACCTAATGCCTCCTAGAAGGCAAGGAACAATAGGTAATTTCCCAATCGCACCTTCTTTTTGAAGACATCCCACATTGGCAACCGCTTTCTCTATGCACTGGTAGGGAATTTGGATGTTTTAGGATAATTGTCGCCAGCTGTTTTTCCATTCGGCTCGTTCACATATTAACTTTTCTTCACTTTTAACAAACCTCTGGAAAATAAAAATAAAAAAGCCAACCTGTCATCAGAAGTCCTATAAATGCACACAGCTGGTAGGACTGCGAAGCGGAGATTGAGGAGATCACTGATCTCTGCCGGTCTCATTTTGTGATTGTCACATCATCTAGAATAACTTTCTTTCCGTTACAGCCGGGAGAGAGAGAGGGGAAAAAATCAATTTTTCTTTCTAGAATCATAGATATGAATCTCTGTGTTCAGAACCTGCCGAAAGGAAATTGAGGAATTTCTGATTCTGTCTTGTTCCCTGCCCAGGCTTAGCCGTACCTGACACGACATGAAACGGTTTCAGAGGCTTACGGAGAGTCCCGACGTGTTTCCCCCCCCCCCCCCCCCCCCCTCTCTCTCTCTTTCTGGTTTATATATGATAAATTCACGAGGAGAAGCCTCGGCTTTGATTCTTACACGGCCGTCACCTTGTCATCTACTTTTACCTTGGTATTTCTGCATTGGAAATGTTAATGTATGAATGTGTAAGGATTGATTTAGTATTGATGTTGGCTGTATGCGAATTGACTGTTCAGTGCGGAGGCAATTGTATGTCTTCTCTGTGTCGGAATCTTTATTATATTCCATAGCTGAAAGGGATTTTGCGCTCTGATGCTGATCTGCTTAAAGTCAAGGCGAGCCCCTTTAATATAAAATAATTTATAGGAATTGCCAGTTTTTTCAACCAGGGTGCCTCCAGCTGTTGCAAAACTCAAACTCCCAGCATGCCCAGACAGTATTTGGCTGTCTGGGCATGCTGGAAGTTGTAGTTTTTCAACAGCTGAAGACACCCTGGTGGATAAACGCTGTACTAGGAACACCTTACAAGACACCCAATCTGTTCTTGTCAAAGTTGCTTCGATATTAACACTTGCTAATTTTTCCTGCTTCCAACACATCAACTTCCAGATCTGTTCACTTGCTGCCTAATATATCCCACCCCTTGACAGGCGCCATTATCCCAACATGATCGACATTATTCACTTCACCTGTTACAGTCGATCAGTTGTTGTGGGAAAAAAAGATATATATATACACACATACACACATACACTGGAGATCAAAATGAGAACAATTTATAAACACTTGATTTTTTTCAGAAATAATGTAATCTACATTGATCATCATTTCAAGGATTTTTTAGTAAGGGGTACACTGTGCCATTAGAACAGCGTTTTACAAAATAACCAAAGTATATCAACATAAAACCTTTATTTAATGATGATGATAGAGAACAGCAATGACTGTAGCAAAGAGAAAGATGCTAACTAAATTTTCTGAAGGTTCCAACAGTCACCAATCCACCAATCAGTAGGAAGTGTACAGGCCTTTGAATGACTTCAGCACATCTGCGCCCCCCACAGGACATCACTAGACTCTCACACATCTGCGCCCCCCACAGGACATCACTTGATTCTCACACATCTGCGCCCCCCACAGGACATCACTTGATTCTCACACATCTGCGCCCCCCACAGGACATCACTTGATTCTCACACATCTGCACCCCCCACAGGACATCACTTGATTCTCACACATCTGCGCCCCCCACAGGACATCACTAGACTCTCACACATCTGCGCCCCCCACAGGACATCACTAGACTCTTACACATCTGCGCCCCCCACAGGACATCACTAGACTCTCACACATCTGCGCCCCCCACAGGACATCACTAGACTCTCACACATCTGCGCGCCCCCCACAGGACATCACTAGACTCTCACACATCTGCGCCCCCCACAGGACATCACTAGACTCTCACACATCTGCGCCCCCCACAGGACCTCGCTGGTCTCTCACACATCTGCGCCCCCCACAGGACATCACTTGATTCTCACACATCTGCGCCCCCCACAGGACATCACTTGATTCTCACACATCTGCGCCCCCCATAGGACATCACTAGACTCTCACACATCTGCGCCCCCACGGGACCTCGCTGGTCTCTCACACATCTGCACCCCCCCCAGGACATCACTAGACTCTCACACATCTGCGCCCCCCACAGGACATCACTAGACTCTCACACATCTGCGCCCCCCCCATAGGACATCACTAGACTCTCACACATCTGCGCCCCCCACAGGACATCACTAGACTCTCACACATCTGCGCCCCCCACAGGACCTCGCTGGTCTCTCACACATCTGCGCCCCCCACAGGACATCACTGGTCTCTCACACATCTGCGCCCCCACAGGACATCACTGGTCTCTCACACATCTGCACCCCCCACAGGACATCACTAGTCTCTCACACATCTGCGCCCCCCACAGGACATCACTAGAGACTCACACATCTGCACCCCCCACAGGACATCACTAGACTCTCGCACATCTGCGCCCCACATAGGACATCACTAGACTCTCACACATCTGCACCCCCCACAGGACATCGCTGGTCTCTCACACGTCTGCGCCCCCCACAGGACATCACTGGTCTCTCACACATCTGCGCCCCCCACAGGACATCACTGGTCTCTCACACGTCTGCGCCCCCCACAGGTCTTCACTAGTCTCTCACATCTGCGCCCCCCACAGGACATCACTAGACTCTCACACATCTGCGCCCTCCAAAGGAGCTCACTGGTCTCTCACATCTGCGCCCCCCACAGGACATCACTGGTCTCTCACACATCTGCGCCCCCCACAGGACATCACTGGTCTCTCACACATCTGCTCCCCCCACAGGACCTCACTGGTCTCTCACACATCTGCGCCCCCCACAGGACATCACTGGTCTCTCACACGTCTGCGCCCCCCACAGGACATCACTGGTCTCTCACACGTCTGCGCCCCCCACAGGACATCACTAGTCTCTCACACGTCTGCGCCCCCCACAGGACATCACTGGTCTCTCACACTGCTCTGGTGGGATTTTGCTCCACTCTTCTTCCAGTCTCTTCCACTCTTCTGTGACACTTGTGAGTTTCTTGGCCATAACTTTGTCACCAAGGATTTTCCATAGGTTTTCTATTGGGTTTAGATTAGGACTCTGAGCGGCCATTTCATTGTTTCAATATTTCCAGTTTCAAGGAACTGCTTTACCCGTTTTGCTGTGTGACAGGGGGCATTGTCCTGCATGAAAATTGCTGCTCATTGAGGGATGAACGCACGGAAGGAACCATGTGTTGAAGAAGGTTCTGATACTTGCAGTCACTCTGCCATGTAGCTGTATGAGAGGTCCAACTCCTGCTGCGGAAAACATTCCCCAAACCATGACACTTCCTCCTTCACCTTTCACTGACTTCTTTACACACTTTGGGTTCAGTCTTTCCCCAGTTTGTCGACGAACATAATGTTTCCCTTCAGACCCAAATAAATGAATCTTGCTTTCATCACTAAAATGAACTCTGGGCAACTTCTCCTCTGTCCACACAACATGCTCCTCAGGTGAGTTTAGCCTTTTGATTCTTTCAGCTAATGAGAGGTCTGGTCACTGCAGAGTGGGCTTTCAGTCCAAATGCTCTTAAATGTCGAGACACTGTATGATGAGACACGTCCTTACCCTGTTCAGTGCTGAACTGGCCAGCGATTCCAGCTGCAGTGTTGAAGTGATTTCCCATGGACATTCTCCACATTATCCTGTCCCCTCTTGCATTTGTCTTTCCGGGGCGACCAGCCTTCTTGGGAACTTGAATGAGTTTGTGACGTTGTAAAGATACAATATTCTAGAAATCAGACTTGGAATGACCAACTTCTCTTGTTATGGCTGATAGGGTCACCCGTTTGACCTTCATCTGGACAACCTGCTGCCGGAGGGCTTCAGTCACTATGGAATGTTACACCATTTTTGCAAAGTCAGTGAAAACTGGAAAGTTAGGCTCTCAGTTAGATAGGGTTTGTCAGATCATTAAGGATCCTACATTTTGTTCAGTGTTCTTTTTCAATTATCTCATTTACATATTTATTCTGTGCTTTAGAATAAATAAAAATTATGAAATAAACTTGAAATACTGCTACAGTGACCCCTCGACCTACGATGGCCCCGACATACGATCATTTCAACATGCGATTCCTCTGAGGCCATCGCATGTTGAAGGCAGCATCAACATACGATGCTTTTGTATGTCGGGGCCATCGCATAAATGGCTATCCGGCAGCGCAGACTGCTTCAGCTGCCACCGGATAGCCATTTACGGTGCCCCGCGTGCTGCAGTGACGATCACTCACTTGTCCTCGGGGCTCCGGCCCGTCCTCTTCAGGATCCCCTGCATCGTCGGCGCTCTCCATCATCGTCATCACGTCGCTGCCTACGCCGTCCCGTCATCCAATAGGAGTGGCGTGCGTAGCAACGTGATGGCGGCGACGGAGAGAGAGGATGCCGGGGAAGCAGAGGCCTTGCCGGAGCGTCGGGGACATCACGGGGACGCGGCGACAGCGATGAACGGCGACATCCTGGGCAGTGGTGACTAGCGGTGACGGTCCAGAGCGGCGGGGACAGGTGAGTACAACTTCCTTTAACAGTGGTCTTCAACCTGCGGACCTCCAGATGTTTCCAAACTACAACTCCCAGCATGCCCGGACAGCCTTTGGCTGTCCGGGCATGCTGGGTGTTGTAGTTTGGCAACATCTGGAGGTCCGCAGGTTGTAGACCACTGTCCTATACTTTACATTGCACGGATCCCTCAACATGCGATGGTTTCAACAAACGATGGTCCGTTTGGAACGGATTACCATCGTATGTTGAGGGATCACTGTATCTTACTCATGTTAGGAGATATTCACATAGGACTACATAATGACCTTGACTTTTAGGAAATAGATTTGTTCTCTAATTTTGATCTCTAGTGTGTATGTGTATGTATGTATGTGTGTGTATGTATATATATATATATATATATATATATATATATATATATATATATATATATAAACTGTGTTGTTCCTTTTTACAGTTCTCTTTTCCTTGCTGAGCAGCTGTTCTGCTTTTTCCCTGGTAATTTGCGTTCCGAGGGCATTGTTCTGCCGGGCATAAATGTACCGTTCTGTTGGTTTTTGTCGTTTTTGCAGCTTGCTCTGCTACGAACATGCAAATATTTTAGACAGAGTTACATTTCATTTTTCCTAATTGGTTTGGAAGTTAATATTTCCTCTTTTTAGTAAACAGTTTTAGACAGAACGGAACATTCGCTTTCGCAATATTTATAGAAATCTGTATAGCAGCAATACAGCAGGTCAATAATACATTATTACTGGAATAAACCGATGCCGGCTCTCCTTCCTTCCTTACCGGGGACGTGAGGAGCTCGCTCCTTCTACCTTTTCCTTGAGGAGAGCTAAGCAGCGCTGTCACTTGGATTGATGCGGGAGGAGAGCGATTATCAGTAAATGAGGTCACCTCTGTTCCGTGCCCCCTGTAAGTAAGAAAACAGAAGCAGGAATAGAATCAATGTTCTTATTTCCTTCACGCTCTTCTATCTCTGAAGCTGAAATCCACACATTAGATATTGTACCGTATGGGGGGAGGGGAGAGTAATGCTGCAAAATCCGTGACACTGACATTGTAATTTAATAGAAGAGGCCGGAGTTGATATGTTTGTAGCTTCCTCTGGATATTCCAGTTTCCACAAATTACAATTGCTTATTCCACAGCAAAACAGAAGAGTGGAGAGCAAGGTTCCATTACTTCAAGCATCTCCTTTTTTAAAATATTTAAGAACTGTTACCATTCCTCTTAAAGCATAGCTGTCATTTCAGGTGACTTTTCAGGATGCACTGCCGTGTGTGTGTGTGGAGCAGCACTATTTCTGGCCATTATATAACTTGTACGTGGTATTTTTAAGCGAATTTCTGCTCTGCAAGCTTAATCTATAATTTGCAGCTCTCCCAGAGCTGGTGGTGGGGCTGTTTAATAGGATAATCTGTCACATTATGTATACAAAAAAGAGGATTGCAGCAACACACATTGGTCAAAAAACTGAGTCTCTTAGCGCACTTTTTGATCAAAACGTGTCCCCCATCCACCACGGGGAGGTGGCCTCATTTAGGATGGGACCCTAGCACAAATTCTGAGCCCAACGCTCAGATACCAACTCACCTCTGCCACGCTCAGAGGCCACCTCCCCCTGGTGGATGGGGGACACGTTTTGATCAAAAAGTGCGCTAAGAGACTCAGTTTTTTGACCAATGTGTGCTGCTGCAATCTTCTTTTTTTTATACTCTGTATCTGCCACAGCAGTGTGCACCTGTCACATTAGGTAGATAGCTGAATGCCTACAATTAGTTGTTTAAGTATGCGGAATTGGCAAACTTTCTTGGCATTCTTAGTCAGACAGCTACTGGAGCCAGCTACACTGTTTTGGAGGCCCATTAAAGGGGTATTCCAGAATTTTTTTTTATTTGACTTTGCTACAGGGGCTGTAAAGTTAGTTTAGTTCATAATATAGTGTCTGTTCCTGTGTGTGATGGTTTTCTCACAATTCTTATGGGATTTTCACCCCAATATTTATTTTTAACAGCATACAAAATTACTGTCTCAGTTTTTCCCCAGGTTGCAGCATGGCAGAGCCCTGACATCACTAGTCAGCTGATGACAGGGAGCCTGTCTGCTTCAATGGGTGGAGGGGTCGCTTGGTGGGAGAGAGATCAATCTGCAACTAATGCAACAGCTGTAGGCACCCTGATTGAAAACCACAGGTCTTTTGAATGGATGCGTGGGAGGGAGGAAAACTGAATTATGGGATTTGTATGCAAAGAAGAAAACGCAAAAAGGAAATACCAGTTCACAAAAAGCTAGCCACAGTGTTATGGTAATCTCACCACATAGCCATTTAGCCCCAAGACGAGCACCGATCCTTCCTAAGCATGTCCATTACTGTCTGCCAGGTATGTACTAAAATCGCCTTAAACTGGATAACCCCTTTAATGTTTAGAAAACCAACCTTACAACCTGTAGCAGATTTCTAGGTGCCTTTGATATCTGCCTCTATGGGTTTTTCCAGCATTGGTTGGTTGCCCTTTCCATTTATTCTGATGCAGTGCTCCTCCAACATTGCCTTGTATAATTGTCATTGTGCAGGAATTGGCGAGGATGTTCTCAGTAGGGATCGTTGATGACATTGGTCCTCCAGTAAGTTTTACCTAGTTTTTAACCTGTGATACGTCAGACTCGTTGGCAATAAGGGGATTTGAGGAACCATATTAGGGCCTGATCACTTAATTTTTTGGCTTAATGACACGGCTGTACATCAGGGTACCTTTGGGAAAGTTTTGCAAAGTATTTTGTGCAGTAGCCATCCAGTCCAGTAGAACAAAGTTAAGCCGGGTTCACATCTGCATTGGAGCTTCGTCCCAGAGTCTGTCACAGTGACCAACAATGGACCTTGACTTTGGAGGTCCATTGGGTTTCCATTTGGTGTCCGTTGCAGGATCTTTTTCTCTACTCACCTCCCGTAATTTAAACAGACTCAGCGAGCAGAGCTTAACTGTGATGTGAACCCGGCCATAGTCTACTTTAAAGACTACATTTGGTCTGTTTTGTGCTGAAAATTGCTTGAAACTTTTCAAGCGGATGGTGGGGGGTCCACAACTTCCACATGTCCTCTGCAACCTATATGAAGATCCCTTAAAGGGGTACTCCGGTGAAAAAACTATTTAAATATATAAATTTTTTTTAAATCAACATGTGACAGAAAGTTAAACAGATTTGTAAATTACTTCTATTAAGAAAATCTTAACCCTTCCAGTACTTATCAGCTGCTATCTGACCATAGTGCTCTCTGCTGACACCTCTGTCTCAGGAACTGTCCAGAGAAGGAGCAAATCCTCATAGCAAACCTCTTCTGCTGCGGACAGTTCCTGACATGGGCAGAGGTGTCAGCAGAGAGCACTGTGGTCAGACAGAAAAGAAATTCAAAAAGAAAAGAACTTCCTGTGGAGTAGGGATACAGATACTGGTATCTGTACCGATACTGGACATTTGCACGAGTCCCTGATACCTAATCAGTAAGCCACCTGGACTCTCCACTTCTGAGCTTTGGAGTGCGCTCAGGAGCTGAGCGCACATAATAGCCGGGACCTGCATTAACCTTTTAGACAACTTTTGATCGCGGCGTCTAAAAGTCCTGAAGTTAACTGTCGGTTAGCTCACAGATACTGAACGGGATCACCATGGTGTAATCGCGATGTCCCGATCAGCTGTGAGGACCGCCGGAGGTCCCTTACCCTGCCCCGTGCATCTGATCATCGCTGCTTTAGTGCTGCCAGCCATGGCAGGCATTAGTAAAGGAGCGCCGATAACACTGATCACTGCTATGGCATAGTATTGATCAGTGTATGCAATCTACAGATTGCATGTAATAGTCCCATATGGGGACTTAAAAAGTGAAAAGAAAAATTGTACAAAAAATTAATAAAGGTGAATGCCCTTCCCAATAAAAAAATTTGAATTTTTTTTATATAAAAAAAAAAAGCCCTTACACCTCTTTTTCCCATTAAGGGTATGTTCACACGGGCAGATCCACAGCGTATTTTACACTGCGGATCCACCGCTGAAGGACCGCTACATGCTGCCTTTAGATTTGTTTACTCTGAGCAGCAATATGCTGCTATGGGCAGACACACTGCAGTGATGTGGGAGTACTCTCACACCGGCGGGCGCTCCCCCTGCTCCATGAGCTAGGCCGAGAACGGCCACAATGTGCGCGTACACTGCATGCGCGGTGACTCGCACATTGCTTCAATGTGTCTGCTCGTAGCAGCTCCGAGCAGGCACATCTAAAGGCACCACATAGCGGTCCTTCAGCAGCGGATCCGCAGCGTAAAATACGCTGTTGATCCATCTATGTGAACGTACCCTTAAGGGGAAAAAAAAACCCTGTCACATGACATTGAAAAAAGTATCGGTAATTGGTATCGGCGAGTACTTAAGCAAAAGTATCGGTACTCGGTCTTATCGGGACATCCCTATTGTGGAGCATACTGCAACTGATAAGTACTGAAAGGATTAAAGGGGTTATCCAGGAAAAAACTTTTTTTTTTATACATCATGCTCCAGAAAGTTAAACAGATTTGTAAATTACTTCTATTAAAAAAAATCTTTTCTTCTGTTCTTTTCTGTCTAAGTGCTCTCTGATGACACGTGTCTCGGGAGCCGCCCAGTTTAGAAGCAAATCCCCATAGCAAACCTCTTCTACTCTGTGCAGTTCCCGAGACAAGCAGAGATGTCAGCAGAGAGCGCTGTTGCCAGACAGAAAAGAACAACTCAACTTCAGAAGCTGATAATTATTGAAAGGATTAAGATTTTTTTAATAGAAGTCATTTACAAATCTGTTGAACGTTCTGGAGCCAGTTGAGATATATATGTATGTGTATATATAAGTTTTTTCCTAAAATACCCCTTTAAGATTTTTAAAAAGTAATTTACAAATCTGTTTTAACCTTCTGGCATCAGTTGATTTTGAATATCTAATTTTTTTCCACCGGAGTACCCCTTTAGGAAGACTTTTCAGAATAGACTAGACTACTCTTTGATCGTGTATTTCGATTTAGACAATGGAAACCTAAAGGGGGATGACTGGGATATAGCTCCACATTGGAGTCCACATCTTCTCTGCAAACCTATTGAAGACTTTCTTAGAGAACACAAATCTCTTGTTTGATCATGTATTTCCATGTAGACAATGGAAGTCTTAACAGGGATGACTGTGGTGTAGCCCATTCTTCTCATGGAGATCAGACCCTTATTTATGGTGATCTTTAAACCTATAGTGGAAAGACCTGGAATGTAGACCTCTTTTGAGCTGTGACTCGTGAAAATTCCTTTTTCGAGATTTTTCGAGAAAATGTTCCTCCTCCCTCCGGTGGTGAAGTCAGCTGGCTGCTAAGGTGTCATTTAGACCGAGGAATAACCCAAGTGTCAGGCTGGGAGCCCGGCAGACACTGACATCTATTGTGTCCTGATTTAATGTGTAATCTCTGTGAGGAAGTAACTTGGTGACTGGAATTTTTATAGACGGATCGGTATTTCTTTGCAGCCGGGGACATTTTGTATGGGGAGGGATAAACACTTCTCCTCCGGGAGGCCTCTGTTCTGTCGCTCAGTGTTTTTTTTTTTTAAGGTTTTAACATCGACGGCTTGCTCATTTTGTGGACTTTCTGTGCCGAGAGCAGCTGCACTGCGAATGGGAATCTTTCATCTGCCAATATAGAGAGAATCAGCACTTTACAACGGGCAAGGACGCGATTACCATTGAAACTTGCTACTACTGCATATATTGTATATACATGTCTGTACTGCTGACGAATATGTTCTGAAGTTTCTTATAAATGTACGTAAACTTTGGGTAAAATATAAGATAATTGCATTGGAAGAATTCAACTAATAAATGGATATTAACTGGATTACTTTGTCCACCATCACGATTAAATTAGGGCAACCTTGAGATCTCATTGACAAACTAAAAGGCAATGGTCTCAAAAATGTGGACCTCTAGATGTTGCGAAACTACAACTCCCTGCATGCCCGGACAGCCAGCGGCTGTCCGGGCATGCAGGGAGTTGTAGTTTTGCAACATCTAGAGGTCCACAGTTTGCAGACTATTGCCATACCCTAAAGCTCACAGTCTGCATATAGTATGTTAAGGGGGTACTCCGCCCCTAGACATCTTATCCCCTATCCAAAGCATAGGGGATAAGATGTCTGATCGTCCCGCTGCTGGGAACCCCCGCGATCTCTCCTGCAGCACCCCAGACATCCGGTGCACGGAGCGAGCCTGATGCCTGGTGATGCAGGGGCCGGAGGATCGTGACATTATGGCCCTGCCCCCTCGTGATGTGACGACCTTCCCCCTCAATACAAGCCTCTCAATACAAGTCCTCCCATAGACTTGCATTAAGGGGGCATAACGTCACGATCCTCCGGCCCCTGCATCGCCAGTCATCAGGCATGGAGGGAAGCTCGCTCCGTGCACCAGATGTCTGGGGTGCTGCAGGAGACATTGCGGGGGTTCCCAGCTGTGGGACTCCCATGCTCAGACATCTTATCGCCTATCCTTTGGATAAGCAATAAGATGTCTAGGGGCAGAGAACCCCTTTAAAGGGGTAATCCAAGAATAGAGAAACGGAGCTCATTTCTTAAAAAACAAAAACAAAAAAAACACTCCCTATCTGTCTTCAGGTTGGGTGTGGTTCTGCAGCTCCGTTCCAGTAAAGTGAATGGAGCAAAGTTGTAATACCACACCCAACCTGGGGACAGACGTGGAGTTGTTTTTTGAAAGAAGCTCTGTGTTTCTATTCTTGGATAACTCCTTTAACACTAGATAGTTTTGGGTTGCACAGGCTTGACCAGAAAGGCTAATCATGGACAACCCCTTTAAAATAAATTACAAAACTATTCTTTGGGAAGGGTCTTAAAGTGTACCTGTCGTGACAAGTGTTTAGACCCCCTACTGGTCACAAGAATGCTGCAGTCTTTTCTCCCTGCTGTGTGTCTGAGCCGGACGGTCCCATAGACTTACATTAGGAGATCATCCTGGCCACGTGACAAGGAGTGCGCACTTCTCTTGGCTCCTCCTACTGATCGCTCGGAATATGAACACTCAACCCCGATAAAAACTTAAGATATGTCTCTCTGGCAGGTACACTCTAAAAATGCTGTCAGCATTATGCAAAGGACCAAGAGAGGGAATAAATGATACCTAGTGTTTCGGGACATGCCACCTACATGCCTGGAGAGCTCTGGGGACCATCTGGGCACTTGCAGAAGAAAGTAGTGTATATAAAGGAAATCGTGTGAATAGGAATATCTTTTTTCATTGGAGAATTGTCTGGTTTAGACAACCCTGAATGAAGATAGACGGAATGATATTTGCGAGGTCTTGCTGATGGGAACCCCTACATCCAGATTTAGAGGATCTTGGTATTTCTATTTGTCCTTTGCATAATGGCTTAGGGTTAAAGGGGTACTACGAAGAAAATAAATTTTTTTAAATCCACTGTTGTCAGAAAGTATAGAAAAATCTTAATCCTTTCATTTGCTATAAGGATTTGCTTCTGCTCTGGACAGTTCCTGACACAGACAGAGGTGGCAGCAGAGAGTACTGTGTCTGACTGGAAAGAACTACACAACTTCTTAATTTTCTGGACCTATTTGATTTGGAAACTCTCCTTCCTCTTGAGTACCCCTTTAAATTGAAATAGTTTCCCTCCCAGCTCCAAGTAATAGTTTTAGAATTCAATCTATATTTCTTAATATTAAAACAAGGCACATCCATGTGCTAATTGTATAAAAATACAAATGAAACAGACGTTTCAAACTAAGCCAAGAATAAGAATGGAGTTTAAAATGCGTCTGCTTTTCTTTTTTTTCAACTGTAACTTTTATTAAAGGATTTTTGAGTGATAGAAATCCAAATAAAGGAGAAAGAACATACAAATGACATCATAGAGGGTCGAGACCCAGGAACGGTCGGTATGTTATGAATAAGAAAACAAACAATGGGCCACAGTAGGCCAATAAGACCATAGAAATCCAACAAAAGCCTCCGATACCAGGGTGCTAATAGAACAAAAAGACCATAACTTTAACCATAAAGATGCATGAACAAGCGTAAGTCTGCGCACCAATAAATATAGGGGGTGAAGTCCAGAGGGCCACCAACACGGGAGGGGGAGGAAGAAACAAAAAGGGACATGCGTCTGCTTTTCTTTTGTATTTTTGTAGCACGTTGATGTAGCTTGTTTTAATATAAATTGCTTTTTACTTGGAGCTGAGAACTATTCCACCTTGTGTTGAACTGGGCGTCAAGATCTATGGGTGTATGGATCTTACAGATGGCGGTGAATTGATTTTACATTATGTTGGGGAATACGTTAACAGTGAAATAAGCTTGAGCTAGGACAAAAACAATAATAAAAAAATTAAAAAAATGTCTTGCTTGCGTTGATTCCCCTCCCCCCCCCCCCCTCCCACCATCCTGACAGAGCCTTGTCCTACTGTGCAACACTTCTTGGTGTCTGGATGTACGGACGCTTCCTTGTTTTGAGATAATCCGTAACTGAGGCCGGTCACCTCTGTGGCCAATGATTGGCTGAACGGGCTCTCCTTGGTGTCTAGTGCAGTGGGATCAGGCTTTATTGGAATGGCAGGGGATCAGTACACCTTATTTGTACAATCCCATTAAAGGGCAGAGAGAATCGCTCAGATCTTCTACATCTGATTGTGGGGGCTGCCATCAGCAAAACCCTGCTAATCCCACCAAATCCATACATCCTTTAACTAGGTGAAAAAAAAAAAAGAAAGATAATACTATTCACACTTGGAAGCTTTTCGCATGCTACAGCTTAAAGCGTTTGTTTTTTTTTGTATTTTATTTGCCTTTTAGTCTTAAAAGGGGTATTTCGATAATTTAAAAATTTTTTAAATCAGCTGGAGCCACAAAGTTATACAGATTTGTAAATTACTTTTATATATTTAAAAAAATCTTAATCCTTCCAGTAGTTATCAGCTGCTTTATACTCCAGTGGAAGTTGTGTAATTCTTTCTGGTCTGACAACAGGGCTCTCTGCTGCCACCTTTGTCCGTGTCAGGAACTGTCCAGAGCAGGAGGATTTTCTTCTGCTCTGGACAGTCCCTGACATGTACAGATGTGTCCGCAGAGAGCACTGTGGTCAGACTGAAAAGAACTGCGCAACTTCCTTAGGAGCATACAGCAGCTAAGTACTGGAAGGATTAAGATTTTTAAATGAAAGTAAATTACAAATCTGTTTAAAGGGGTACTCCGGTGCTTAGACATCTTATCCCCTATCCAAAGGATAGGGGATAAGATGCCTGACCACGGGAGTCCCGCCGCTGGGGAGCTTGTTCGCTCTGGGTCTGATTACGGGCGATCACAGGGTGGGTGGCGTGTGACATCACGCTCCGCCCCTCAATGCAAGCCTATGGGAGGGGACGTGACAGCTATCACGCCCCCTCCCGTAGGCTTGCATTGAGGGGCGGAGCGTGATGTCACACGGGGGCGCAGGCGTGATGTCACACGCCGCCCGCCCTGTGATCCCCCATAATCAGACCCGGAGCAAACGCGCTCCGGGGACTGATTACTAACGGGGTGCCACATGCAAGATCATGGGGGTCCCCAGTGGCGGGACTCCTGCGGTCAGGCATCTTATCCCCTATCCTTTGGATATGGGATAAGATGTCTAAGCACCGGAGTACCCCTTTAACTCTATGGCACACATTGATTTGAAAACAAGTACCCCTTTAATCATTAGTCTCCATGTTGCTACTTATAAAAGCAATACTCACATGAAACCTATACATAGCAGTTAGTGTTTATTAATTTTTTTATTTTTTTCTATTACAGCTCGACCGAGAAGTCCTTTCCTTGGAGATCAGCAGGTATGGAAAAGCTAATCCCGTAATGTCTTGAATGTTCTTCACTACCATTTTATGACGTGGCTTATAGGATAATAAAAAAGCCACAAGTTACAAGTGTCTAGAGCAGCGTTTCCCAACCAGTGTGCCTCCAGCTGTTGCAAAACTACAACTCCCAGCATGCCCGGACAGCCAACGGCTGTCCGGGCATGCTGGGAGTTGTAGTTTTGCAACAGCTGAAGGCACACTGGTTGGGAACCGCTTAGTATATATTTATACGGTGATGCATGTGTGGTGATTATAATGACTATGTAAAATGGAGCAATCTCTGCTTCTCATCCACATAACATCAGGATTCGTCTCGTAATTAGTTTCTGTATTTCGAGGCTTTAAAATGAGAAGAACCTTTTGATCCTTATTTCTTAAAATACATTTCTATCCAGTCTGCTCAGAATCCCAGTGAGACAAGTCTGGCAAATACGAATATGTGGAGATACGAGAGTGCACAGGGAATAAGAACCCTGACACAACAGGCTACTTTACTAAAACTGTCTAAAAAGTTCCCCAAAAATGTTCCTAGTACACGCAAAAAGAACTATAGAAAGGTAAAAACTGTCCTGTTGCTAAGGGCAACAAGGACACTTTTTGGATTTGTTATAACAAATGAGGCCTGCTCTTCAATAATGGATCTTAAATGGGAATGGCCATTAAAACTAATTTATGCTAATGCACTCCTTATGGTAAATAAAAAATCTTTCTAATGTACTTTGTTTAAAAAAATGAAGTTTTCTATGTTTTATTTGTTTAAAAAAAGCTGCCATTAGGTGTCTCCCTACTTGTCCAGAGCACATTCCCACCCCCATCTCTTGCACAGTCTGGAGTGCTGAGGGTGTGTGTGTGCAGCCTTAACCAATCATAGCTCATCTCACACTGAACTGCTCTGGGCTGTGTGTAGCAGAGTGAGGGAGGAAGTTCTCCACTGTATGGCTTCAGATGATGTCACTCCTGCTGGGGAACGCCCCTTCCCAGTCTGTGAATCTGACTGAGCAGAAAATATAGAGCAATATCAAGGTAGAAAACTAAAAAAATTATAAAAATAAAGGCAGGGGGTGGTTTATCATGATGGGGGCAGTGGACTGGGAGGATTATAACATTTAACAAGATCATGACAGGTTCTCTTTAATGGCCATCCACCGTCTCTTTAATGCTATATTCACGCAGCGGAATATTCTCGGAACGTCCGCCCAGAAATAAAACACCTGCACATTCCCCAAATAGCAGGTGCCGGGAGAATGTGATGGCGCTTGGTCCACTATGTGCTTTCTCCATAGATGGCAATGTATTTCCTAGCAGATTCCTCCAAAAGAATTGACATGTCATTTCTTTCGGCATTGGCTGGAATCGGGGTTATGCCGCGGAAACTAAGGGTGCAGCTGGAAGTTGTAGTTTTGCAACAGCTGGAGGAACCCTTGATGGAAAATGCTTTTTTAGGCAAACCAAACCACCAATCCCCAATAGAAACTCACTCCCCCTGATCCTCTAAGGAATTAAAGGGGTCCTTTGCCACTAGGCATTTCATCCCCTGCCCTAAGGATAGGGGATAAGATGTCTGATCACGGGGATCCACCTGCTGGGAACCCCCCATGATCTGCACCCCTTCATTCCGAAGTTCTGGACATTTATGTTCAGAATACTGGTTTTCGGTGGCCCCCTCCCATTTGTCACCCACATGGAAGACATGAATGTTCAGAACATCGGGGTGCAGGGCCAGAGATCGTGAGGGTTCTAGCCACCGGACCCCCGCAATTAGACATCTTATCCCCTCTCCTTCTGATAGGGGATAAGAGGTCTAGGGGTGGAGGACCCCTTTAAATACATGTAAGGTCAAGCTGAATTTGCATGCTACTTAAAATCTCCATTGGCACAACTGCCATGTTTGTAAATGTATGTGACAAACCTTAAACCATTGGGGGAAATTTAATAAAAATTGTGCAGAGGAAAAGTTGCCCAGTTGCCCATTACAATCATTCCGGTTGCTGCTTATGTGTTGTGACTCAACGTAATCTGTCATATTTGAAAGTGTCCACAACCTTTTGTTTTGGACTATTCTCTCATTTCTGAACTTATAACTAGAGATGAGCGAACTTACAGTAAATTTGATTCGTCACGAACTTCTCGGCTCGGCAGTTGATGACTTTAGTTCAGCTTTCAGGTGCTCCTGTGGGCTGGAAAAGGTGGATACAGTCCTAGGAAAGAGTCTCCTAGGACTGTATCCTTCTTTTCCAGCCCACCGGAGCACCTGAAAGCTGAACTAATTTATGCAGGATAAGTCATCAACTGCCGAGCTGAGAAGTTCGTGACGGATCGAATTTACTGCAAGTTCGCTCATCTCTACTTATAACGTATTTGCAGCATTGGAGTCCAATTCATTTTGGCTAACAAAGCAGTATGATTACTCTGTTTGGACACACATTTTGTCTTACAAATTAATTCCCTTCCTCGAGAAAAACAAACAATTCTGATAAGGCTGGGTTCACACTACGTTTTGTCCCATACGGGAGCGCATACGGCAGGGGGGAGCTAAAAGCTCGCGCTCCCGTATGTCACCGTATGCGCTCCCGTATGTCATTCATTTCAATGAGCCGACCGGAGTGAAACGTTCGGTCCGGTCGGCTCATTTTTGCGCCGTATGCGCTTTTACAACCGGACCTAAAACTGTGGTCAACCACAGTTTTAGGTCCGGTTGTAAAAGCGCATACGGCGCAAAAATGAGCCGACCGGACCGAACGTTTCACTCCGGTCGGCTCATTGAAATGAATGACATACGGGAGCGCATACGGTGACATACGGGAGCGCAAGCTTTTAGCTCCCCCCTGCCGTATGCGCTCCCGTATGGGACAAAACGTAGTGTGAACCCAGCCTAAGTCAATAAACATCACAAAATATTGAGTAGTGGAGCCGCAGTGAAATATCAGGGTAACATTTACAATGTTTCTCTCTTCTTGATCCTGAAAATCTTAATTAGATCTTAGAATGTAAAAAGACCTTGTTGGGATGTGTCACTGCAAGAAAGAAGTCTATATTCCATACTCTTTGATGGCTCTTCCACTCGAATTTTACAATGTCTTGCAAAAGTTTTCACCGCCTCTGTTTTTTCTGTTTTGTTGCATTACAACCTGATTAAACAGGATTTTTTTTTTTTTTTTTTTACCATTTGATTTAAACATCATTCCAATCAGAGTACCAAAAAGAACACAATGCATTATAAGAGTCAAAATACTTTATTAATCAATACTTGAAGCACAAAATTCTGCAAATAAAGCCCATAGACAAGTTAAAAACAAGTAAAAAACAACATCAGAGATGACGATCCAGTGGACAAGACAACACTGGTGGTGACTAGGGTCAAAAAGGAACCAATAAGTACAACATGCGGGGATCACAATGATCAACCTGAGTAAGGACACAACTATATATAAAAACGGTTGAGTATGGCTATGAAAATGAGGATAAAAGGCCTACTTTAATAAGAGGCACAAAGAGAAGCAGCAAAATTATATAAAGTGCAAAATACCAGTGTATAAGCACTGAGCTAGTGCAAAAATGTGCAAAATGTTTTCCAGTGGAGTACCCCTTTAAGGGTGTATTCACACACAGTATCCTGCCCATTTAATGTGCAGCCAATACCTTTATGGAGCCACTTTTTGTTGACATACATAAGGTACAAGTCACAAGTCTTTTGGCGTAAAACTGTTCCAACTCCTTAAAAATGGATTGTGTTGGTGTCCACCAGTCTACAAATCATGGCAGACAGAATCGGTTTGGTTTTTGGTCTCTACTTTCACTAGATCATAACAAGACAGTGAAATCTTTCCCCTTTTAGTATAGCTTTTTTTTAAATCTTTTTTGTGTCATTCTCCTGCTTAGGGTAAACCTACATTATAGTATCTAATCTCTGGCAGACTAAAACCGTTTTTCCTACGGAATTGCCTTTTATCTGCTGCCATTCATCTTTTCCTCCATCCTGACCAGTTTTTCAGTCCTTGCCGATGAAAAGCGTCCGCACAGCTTCATAAGTTTGTCTGTATTGTAACTATAGACTGGTGATTTAGCTGGTGCCATGAAGAAGGCTGGTCACGTCAGCTGCCGACACTTTATATAGTGTTGTGATTGATGGAGCCAGCTTGTTCCCGCTGTGGCGGCAGAGACTGCGTCCGCCGCTGAGTCTCACTGTGTTGCTTTTAACTCTTTTCAAAAATCCAAACTATTTATTTTACTTTTGAAGAATAAAAGCTTTTTACATTTAAAACATTTCAAATAAGGATTTACTTTCTTGGACAGTTATTTTCATCCTAATATGTGAACGCTGCCGCGCGGGTCCTTTATTAAAACTGACAGTTTTTTGTCTTGTAGTTTTCTTAATATACAAGTTTTTGATGTGGCTTGTAACTTTTACTGTTTAATTCCTGCGCTGCTTTTAAGATGATTACTTGTTTTTTTAAACAGAAAACTGATTTCTCACAAACATCACAGTTTGGCACGTTGCCGGTTAGATCATTAATGATTGACCATTTGTTGGCCGATTTAAAGTAGTTGTCCAAGACTTATTGTACCTGTTGGTAGCAAAAACTTTTTATAAAATGTAGAAAATAACATTATATGTATATTTATAATATACATTGGTTAAAAAAATGTGTATCATTTTTGTCCTTTCAGTTATCGCCTGTGTGGGGAGACAGTATACAGGAAGGGTGGGTAGGACAAGCAGGGCTCTGTATACTGAGGACAAGCAGGGCTCTGTATACTGAGGACAGGCGGGGCTCTGTATACTGAGGACAAGCAGGGTTCTGTACACTGAGGAGGACAAGCAGGGCTCTGTATACTGAGGACAAGCAGGGCTCTGTATACTGAGGACAAGCAGGGCTCTGTACACTGAGGAGGACAAGCGGGGCTCTGTACACTGAGGAGGACAAGCGGGGCTCTGTACACTGAGGAGGACAAGCGGGGCTCTGTACACTGAGGAGGACAAGCGGGGCTCTGTACACTGAGGAGGACAAGCGGGGCTCTGTACACTGAGGAGGACAAGCGGGGCTCTGTACACTGAGGAGGACAAGCGGGGCTCTGAACACTGAGGAGGACAAGCGGGGCTCTGTACACTGAGGAGGACAAGCGGGGCTCTGTACACTGAGGAGGACAAGCGGGGCTCTGTACACTGAGGAGGACAAGCGGGGCTCTGTACACTGAGGAGGACAAGCGGGGCTCTGTACACTGAGGAGGACAAGCGGGGCTCTGTACACTGAGGAGGACAAGCGGGGCTCTGTACACTGAGGAGGACAGGCGGGGCTCTGTACACTGAGGAGGACAGGCGGGGCTCTGTACACTGAGGAGGACAGGCGGGGCTCTGTACACTGAGGAGGACAGGCGGGGCTCTGTACACTGAGGAGGACAGGCGGGGCTCTGTACACTGAGGAGGACAGGCGGGGCTCTGTACACTGAGGAGGACAGGCGGGGCTCTGTACACTGAGGAGGACAGGCGGGGCTCTGTACACTGAGGAGGACAGGCGGGGCTCTGTACACTGAGGAGGACAGGCGGGGCTCTGTGCAGGGAGGACAGGCGGGGCTCTGTGCAGGGAGGACAGGCGGGGCTCTGTGCAGGGAGGACAGGCGGGGCTCTGTGCAGGGAGGACAGGCGGGGCTCTGTGCAGGGAGGACAGGCGGGGCTCTGTGCAGGGAGGACAGGCGGGGCTCTGTGCAGGGAGGAAAGGCGGGGCTCTGTGCAGGGAGGACAGGCCATGAGCCTGCACAGAGCCCTGCTTTTCCTGCCCTCACATCCTGTATTTGGTTTCTTCACAGACAGTAGCTGCATGGACAGCATTTTTTCACCCTAAAATACAGTTTTTTTTATCCTATGTATATTACAAATATACATATAATGGTATTATAAATTCTTGCTAACAGGTTCACTTGAAAAATGTGGGGAGACAGCCATGTTTTTCTTATCCTGTTAAAGCCATTTACTGGGGTTATCTCATTTTTTAACGCCATGACGATGTTCAAACATTGCAGCTTATTTTCGGTACCACAACTAATTACCACATGATTTTTACTGCAAATGACCACGCTGTAAAAATTGTGCGTTTTACAGCGGTTATAAGAATTGCTGTAAAATGTGATTTTTACAGCTATTGCAGTTATTTGGGGTGACACCTAGCAAAACGCATGCGGTAATTACATGTGGTTAATTAGCTGCACCGTGTGAACATAGCCTAAAAGTCCTAATGGGTGTCAATATCTGTTTATATTTTTATTATTCTTAATGTACACATCACTGGTCCTACCTACTGAAGTGTCAGGTCCTTGATTCCTGACGGGGTGCATTCTGGGAAGTATTTTTAAGGGGAAATTTATAAAGGCTTGCAGTTTTATGTAAAAAAAAAATGTAAAAAAAATTTTCTTAGAGATATTTGACATTATGTCCCTTCCCTGGTAGAAGCGTTGATGAATTCTCCTCTAGACTTTTAAAATGCCCATTGTTTATATCTAACCTGTCGAAGTGCCTGGTATACAAAACATGTTAACCCTATATTACTCATTGTTTTAATGTGAGCGGCCAATAAACAATCATTTGCAAAATTATTGATGAACATACAACAGCCCTTCGATTCAGGGTTTAACAAACCAATCCTGTTAAAGAAACGTAAACCACCTTCATTGTTTTTGCCTACATGAGTTCCCATTGGTGTTAGTTCTGATCTTTACTGCTGGAAAATGTCTTTTGTGAAGAGTTAGTCTCATTCCCTCTCTGGCAACAGATAAAACAGTCTTTTATTTAAAGGGGTTATCCACCATAAGGGGATTTTAGTACTTACTTGCCGGACAGTAATGAACATGCTAAGGAAGGATCCGTGCTTGTATTGGGGCTAAATGGCGTCAACCATAACACTGTTGCTTTCTTTTTTTTTTTATGGATATTTCCTATTGGAGTTCCCTCCCTCCAACTACAAGTTCCATGATTCCTTGTTTGGTAAGTGTGGGGTCCCTTCTCTTCCTCCCACACATCACCGACCCCACCTTTTGAAACACGCCTGAGCTCCCTTCCATGCAATAGTCCATTGTTTTTCAACCAGGGTTTCTGCAGCTGTTGCAAAACTACAATTCTTTCAGAATGATCTCCCCTCCCACCCATCGGTCACGCCACCCATTAATGCAGACACACTCCTTTCATCCCCTGACTGATGTAATGTCTCAGGCTGCACTGCAACCTGGGAAAACCTAAGACGTAGGGTGTTAAAAAGAAACATTGGGGCAAAAATCACAGAATTGCGAGATCACCATCACAGGTACAGACACTATATTATGAACTACACTAACTTTACAGCCCTATACAGTGATCCCTCAACTTACAATGGCCTCAACATACAATAGTTTCAACATACAATGGTCTTTTCTGGATCATTGTAAGTTGAAACCAGACTCAACGTACAATGCTACGGACAATCCAGATCTGTGCATCGTGTCAATGGCCGGAAGAACTGACCAATCAGAATGGGCCTTTTACTGGTAAAACCCCTGTAATACTGAAGTGTATGCTCTGACTGATGTCTGGTAGCGCCCCCTACAGTACAGGGAGGTATTACGTGTGCTGTAAACTTTACCTGTACCAGGGTTACCTGCTCCTTTGGACACCAGGTACGGGCGACTCCATTTTACTTTTTTCGGACATTGCATGTACTGTACAGGACCCTGAAGAAGCTCCTGTCCTCTACATGGACCAGTGTTTCCCAAGCAAGGTGCCCCCAGCTGTTGCAAAACTGCAACTCCCAGCATGCCCGGACAGCCTTTGGCTGTCCGGGCATGCTGGGAGTTGTAGTTTTGCAACAGCTGGAGGCTCCCTGCTTGGGAAACACTGACATAGACAGTGATTTACAGCTCCCAGCAGATCTTTCTTACTTTTATATGTAAGGATTTGCTTTATCTATATTAGATATCTACTTTTTTTTCTTTAATCCTCACTTTTTCCTATTTTTGGATGACATTTTGGTGGCTTCAGAACCAATTACCAGGTTTCCATAGAGTTCTGGTCTCAACATACAATGGTTTCAACATACAATGGTCGTCCTGGAGCCAATTAATATTGTAACTTGAGTCACCACTGTACTACCATATGTGTTAGATGTAAGCGATTTACAGTGGCAGACCAAGAATTCACAGAGCCAGATAGCAGTAAGATATGGTCCCCAGCACCTTAAGACAGGGAAATGAAACAGCATTAGAAGTAAAGGTATAAATAATAATAATAATAATAATATATCCGAAACCTCATGCACCTGAGCGCGCCCCTCAAATTCTAGTCAACCTACGATTTGCTGTAGTCCTGTCCATGGCTAGGTACTTGTCTCCTCCAGGCCTTGCTGTTTGTAGATTATTTATCTCTTTGACGAGAAGTGGACATTTCTGTCTATTTTCAAGCCGATTCCTTATTTTTTTTTGTTATCGTAACAGAACAGCCATTAATGTGTTGTCGGCACTGGAGAAGTATATGACAGCACGTGCCGCTCGTCTCGTCACGCCGCGCAATTATCAGCATCCGTCACTATGCAGCACTCGCTTTTGAAATAATTTTTTTTATTTTTTTTTCCGTTCCCCCGCACCCTGAAGTGCTTTCTGATTTTTATAGCATGTCAACAAGGCTCGAGCAGCCTGGAGTGCGGGGATTAGCGCCATTCCGATCTTCTCCATAAGGTGATTGTACAGAGTCATCACAACTGTATCAGCAGCTTATAATGCATTCACCCAGCCTAAAATATTTGCATAGCACTTGAAGGCATCCAGCAGCAGCAGCAGGCCTAAAATTAAATCATCTGAATGGCTTCTTGGCGTCCTGTGGAACGTGTTCGTTTAAAGAAATGATCCTGATGAGATGCGAGAGGCTGCGATCACCTTATTTATTTACGCAGGCATCACAGCTGCTTATTTGACATCTATGATCATTCTTGTGACATTTCAACTCCGTGCGCTTCCCAGCTTGAGTGATGCCTGTAGTGCGCGCGTCTTGAAGTGGCGGCTGTCAAGCGCTTGATTAAAACTATGAAGAATTCCGGTTGTTTGCCGCTTGTACAAGTTACATGCAGCATGTAGGTTGCTGTTTTTGTAAATTGGGAAATGTTGCCACCTGCCAGCTTTCGGACTTATTTTTCTGGTGTATGTGTCTCTTTCAGAGAGGTTAGGGGGTTGTAAAAGGTAAGGAAGAAAACATGGCTGCCCCCACCTACTCACCCCAAAAACAGCTCCGCACCTGTTCATTGGTTTGTGTGTGGTGTTGCAACTTCACCCTATTAACTTCACTTGTGCTGAGCCAATACCAGACATAGCCAATGGATAGGTGAGACACTGTTTTTGGAAGGAAGCCACCATTTTTATTTTTTTTTTAAACTTAAAGGGGTACTCCATTGGAATAAAATTCAAATCAGCTGGCTCCAGTAAGTTAAACAGATTTGTAAATTACTTCTATTTAAAAATCTTCATCCTTCCAGTACTTATCAGCTGCTGTATGCTCTAAAGGAAGTTGAATAGTTCTTTTCTGTCTGATCACAGTGCTCTCTGCTGACACATCTGTCCATTTCAGGAACTGTCCAGAGCAGGACAGGTTTGCTATGGGGATCTGCTTCTACTCTGGACAATTCCCGACACAGACAGAGGTGTCAACAGAGAGCACTGTGGTCAGACTGGAAAGAACTACACAACTTCCTGTGGACATACAGCAGCTGATAAGTACTGGAAGGATTAAGATATTTACATAGAAGTAATTTTACAAATCTGCATAACTTTCCGGGACCAGTTGATTTGAAAACCTTTTCAAGTACCCCTTTTAAATTTGTACACAGAGGAAAAAGCAAACTCCTCGGCAAAGTAAATTAGGGCCCTGTACCCGACATTAGTTCTTGACACAGCACAACTTTATTCTGGACCTAAGGACTTGGCACATGTCTACCCAGCTGTTCCCAATCGTTGTCAGATGGATGGGCAGAAGTGGGTCAGTTCACCCCACCAAATAGAAGAGTTAAGGGATCAACCTGACCTGGGTCTAGTCTCCAAAGATGTTGCAGTGACTCCATGCATGATAATTACCTGATTGCAATAATAAAAATTGTCTAAAACGCCTTATAAACTGTCATATAAGACCGTTTTTCTTGCAAATTCTACCAGAATTCTGGTTCATTCGCAAATAGTAAACCTGCCCCTATGTCTCTAGAGCGGACGTCTCCATCCTGTACATCTCCCGCTATTGCAAACCTAGAAACATATTCCAGTAACCCTTTAAAAAACCCAAAACAAAGACTGGCTTGGTGTATTTTACTGTCGAGTCATTCCCTTATGGAATTTGGTGGGTCAATTAGCTTGGACCCCCAACGATCAGCTGTGCTGTGCTGGAATGAAGTATTAAGTTTCCCTGTAGCGCCACCACAGGGTAAAAAAGGGATTGCACAGTGGGCTGTACGTATAATTTATGTAAATGTCGTGTCCGCCAGAGCAAGAAACAGTTTTTCTAACTTTTCTTCACTCCTGCTAATAGGTGAGGGTCCGGAAAAGAGGATGTCCCTCTATTAGGTCAGCATTTTCTAAGAGGGTACTTGAAGGGGTACTCCACTGGCCAGCGTTCGGAACATTTTGCTCCGAATGCTGAGTGCAGGCTTTAGGGCTTGCGATGTCCCAGCCACACACCCTCGTGACGTCACGGACACCCCCCCCCCCTCAATGCAAGTCTTATGGGAGGGGGCGTGACGGCCGTCACGCCCCCTCCCATAGACTTGCATTGAGGGGGCATGGCCGTGACATCACGAGTCCCGGTGCCCGCACTCAGCGTTCGGAACAAAATGTTCTGAACGCTGGCCAGTGGAGTACCCCTTTAAATACAAAAACTGAACCACTTTTTAATCAGAAATACAATAGATCTGCTTATGTTCTTAGACACCTGAAAGCTCTGCTCACCCATACTTTACATCTTTAACATGACCTCTGTAGTATTTTAAAGTTAGTTTTTGGGGGGGTTTGTTTGTTTTTAATGTTAAGAATGTTATTACACGTATTACGTTGTGTGCTCACTGGAGAGGGATTTTTAATGTGTGGTTGGTTATTGCTAGGAAATATGGCGCTAAAACACGTCCCTAGTACAAGTGTCTCTTTGTGCTCTGTTAGACTGGGAGGAATCTCTCGGGCTGTTTGGTTTTATGATAAGAGGCGTATAAGTGGTTTTAACACACAAGACGGTTGACTTTAGGTCGGCGGAAGGAACGCATTTGGCTCTCTAGTTATTTAAACAACAGTTTGTGCTATTATTGGAGAACTGGGCTGGTCGGAGAGGATGTCGGCTTTGGCGTTGTGCCAACGGGAATACTGGATTTACCCTTTCCTAACCTTTTAAAAATGAGCTTCTGAAACCAAGTAATTAAATTGGCACGGTCATTAAAACAAATTTTTGCTATTGCACTCATTATGGTAAATAAAAAATCTTTCTAATGTACTTTGTTAAAAAAAAATAATAATAAATAAAATGAAGTTTACTATGTTCTTAATAAAGCTGCCACTAGGTGTCTCCCTACTTGTCCAGAGCACATTTCCCCCTATCTCTTATACAGACTTTGGATTTCTGCTGGCTTCGCAGAAGTCCAAATTCAGGAAATGCAGTCTGGGGTGGGGTACTGAGGTGGGTGTGTACAGCCTTAGCCAATCATAGCTCATCTCACACTGAACTACTCTGGGCTGTGTGTAGCAGAGTGAGGGAGGAAGTTCTCCCCTGTATGGCTTCAGGTGATGTCAAGCCTGCTGGGAAACGCCCCTTCCCAGTCTGTGAATCTGAGGCTGAGCAGAAAATACAGAACAATATCAAGGTAGAAAACTAAAAAATAATAAAAATAAAGACAGGGGGTGGTTTATCATGATGGGGGCAGTGAACAGGGAGGCTTATAAAATTTAACAAGATCATGAGAGGTACTCTTTAAATTCACCACCACCCTCTTCTGCTTCGAAAAAAATTAAATGGGAACAGAGCAATCATTGACAGATTTTTTTTCCCAGTGTTGGCGCACTCTTCTTACCAGTAGAACACTTTGAGCATGCTCCATCCCTCTCAATAGAGATGAGTGGGAACATAAGAAACCCCCTCGCGTCTCTATAACGCGGCAACCGAACATGCTCATCCTGCTGGTTTTGGAGATCCTAGCTCTTAGCCACTAGTGGGGAGCCCAGATTTTGGGGCACCAAAATAACTTTTCTACTTTAATAGCCAGTCACTAAGAAAAGTTGTAAAAGTGGTTTCATGGGGCAACACCTTTTAAGAACTTGCTGGTAGGGTACAGAATTGATGGCTTCTTTGAATGATGTTATACCTGGTATAATACCTATTTCTTTGGTTATAATGCATCCGCACTTCATTGAACTACCACCGTCATGGTTCACTATGAACATTATGATTTGCCTATGACATTTAATTGCTTTATGCCTGGTATAATGAGAGCTATGGTATCCATTGCATTCCATATTTGACCTTTTTGTTTTTTGGGAATGGGGCCCACCAGCTTGTTCATTCTATTTTTGCACAATATCTTTCTCATTTGGAGCAAAGGCCCTAACTGTGGCAATGTTAAAGGGATTTTTCCTAAAAATCTCCCCAATTATCAGCCCAGCGCTGCGCTGTCCCCATTGGGGTTAATACATATCACCCACAAGCGCTGCCCTCCTCATCCTCCTCTTTGTTGCGGCCGCCGGCGCTGACACTCTATACTGTAAGCTGTATCCCTATGCCCGGGCTGCAAAAGATAAACAAAATAAACTTTAACTCCCCTTCCCCCGTCGGTCCGGACCTGCTTCCTGGGGACGGGAACGTCGGAGAGCCGTCAGCCTATCACCGGCCGCAGCGATGTTCCGCCTTGGCCGGTGATAGGTTGAGCCCACTATCATGTAAGAAGCCAGCTTCTTACATGACAGTGGGCTCAACCTATTACTGGCCGAGGCAGAACATCGCTGCGGCCGGTGATAGGCTGACGGCTCTCCGACGTTCCCGTCCCCAGGAAGAGCGTGAGGCTTACATAGGAAGGTGCCTTAAAGTTTATTTTGTTTAAATATTGCAGCCCGGGCATAGGGATACAGCTTACAGTATAGAGTGTCAGCGCCGGCGGGCGCAACAAAAAGGAGGATGAGAAGGGCAGCGCTGTGGGTGGTATGTGAGTATTTACCCCGACAGCGCAGCGCTGGGCTGATTAATTTGGGGGTGGGGGGGGGTGCTGGCGAGTGAGAAGCAGAACAGCGCTCACGGGTCACATGATTTTGGGGGGGGGGGGGGGGAATACAGTTATATTCCGTGGAACCGCCATGAGTTACAAAAATACCGTGATACACATATTTGGTCATACCGCCCAGCTCTAGAGCTGGAAGCAGAAAACTCCATACGTTGTGTAGCGACCCCGCTGGGTTACTGCAACTGGGCTCACATTGAAGTGAACATGAGCTGAGCTGCAGTGACCCAGCACGACCATTGAACAATGTATGGAGCTGTCTGCTGTGGACTTCATTCACTCTGAAGGCAGCAAATACGCAGCATAATTCGGCATGTGTGACCTTACTATTAAAGCTGGGTTTACTCCTGCACTGGCTGTTTCATCCGGACCTTCTGGCCTTTTGACAGCAAGAATTGCGCAACATGTATCGTTTTTTTTTGCTGTTGTAACGGGAAACATCACAGGCCTAGTTATAGGGTAGGTCAGCCATTGTTTGGATTCTTTGTACCATGGATCCTAAATGCTAACATAGCTTCCATTAAAAGAAGCAGCCACAACACAGATGGGAGCATAACCTGCTATGCTTTTTATGGAGGACATCTTGAAAACCAATTTAAATATCTTCTTCTTGCCTTAGGAGTCCAGTGGGCAGTCCTAGATAGTGACAATGATTTCATGTATTGCAGGCTGTCAATCGTTTACTGAGATCTGCTACTGGGCTACTAGCCCAAAATTAAAGGATAACTCCGGGATGTAACAACTTATCCCCTATCCTAAGGATAGGGGATAAGTGTCAGATTGCGGGGGGTCCGACTGCTGGGGCCCTCCGCGATCTCCCGTACAGAGCCCCGGCTTTCTGCGTGAAATGAGCCTTTTCAACCACAGCGCGAAGCTGCGGCCAACACGCTCCTTCCACGCAGTTCTATGGCAGAGCCGTACATTGCCGAAAGCAGCGTTCTGGTTCTCCCGTAGAGCTGCATGGAGAGGTTGTGTTGGCCGCCGCTTCGTGCTGGGGTAGACACGCCCCCTTAATGCTGAGAACAGGGGTGCCGTTAGGTAGATCGCAGGGTGGCCACAGCGGTCTGACCCCCCGTGATCTAACACTTTTCCCCTATCCTTAGGATAGGGGGTAAGTTGCTACATCCCAGAGTTATTCTTTAAGTTTTTTACTTTGTTCCATTGAATCTTTTCTAATAATACTATATCCGAGTCAGTTCCCCCTACCCTATAGCATGCTGACTGTAGTTTGGGAAGCCTGTTCTACGTGACAGTTTCCCTTTAAGTTCTTGTCTTAACACAAGTGAATTGCTGAGGAAATTGTATTTCCCTTTTCTGCAATGTTTACATTGTCACATGTTGATGGTTTATTTTTGGTTTCAGATGCATCATCCGGAGGTCCCCCTAAGCAGAGACTGTCTGACTCTACTCATCCCAACCACTTCCTCATCAGATCGGACCCAGAACCAGTGACCATGTATTCCCCCGAGCAGACGTCACTCCATGAAAGTGAGGGTCTGTTCTGTTTTATTTATTTCTTACCACTGAAATATCTTTCAGATTAGTTTGTGGCTACTCAGGGTTTAGTTTGTAGTACAACTTTACTACTTTGCCTTTTTACTTTACTTTTTTTTTTAGGATCTTTAGGTAACTCAAGAAGCTCAACGCAGATGAACTCTTACTCTGACAGCGGTTACCAGGAAGCCGGGACTTTTCCCAACCACAGCGTCCCTAAACCTGAACTTCGCCAACAACACTCGTTCTCAGGATCTACTAGTAACCACATGGCGAGGGCCTCAAGGGCTGAAGGTCAAACTGTAGTCCAGGTATGGTTTTGTCATTTTTTTTTTTTTTTATATGCTACTACTATGTTACATGCTTAAAGGGGTATTCCGCCCCTATACATCTTATGACTCATCCAAAGGATAGGGAATAAGATGTCTGATCGTGGGGGTCCTGCAGCTGGGACCCCCACCCCCACCGATCTCTGTGCAGCACCCATCGTTTGTTCAGAACGCTGGGTGCGGGCGACGGGGGTCATGATATTACTGCCACGCCCCCTTGTGATGTCATGCCCCTCCCCCTCCCATGGACTTGCGTTGAGGGGGCATGGCAGTGACGTCACGATGCCTGCTCCAAGCGTTCCGAATAAAATGTTCTGAACAATGGGGCAGTGGAGAACCCTTGTAAAGGGGTGGTCCAGCAAAAAACAACTTTCTATCCACAGGATAGAAACGTGTCTGATCGTGGGGGTCCAACAGCTGAAATCCCCCTGCAATCTTCTGAACGCAACACGGCTCTCTGCGAGAAGCACGTTCTACAGATGGCACGCGCTTCATTCACCTCTGTGGGAGCACCAGAGATGCCCCGCACTCAGGTCTCTGGCGATCCCATAGAGAATGAAGGGATCATGGGGGTCTGACAGCTGGAACCCCCCCACAGACACTTATCTCCTGTGAATAGGGGATAAGTTGTTTTTTGCTGCACCACCCCTTTAAGTTTCTTTGTATATATTCTCTCATATTCACTATAGCACAGTGCTTAGATTGTCCTTTGCTCTTGTCCTTCGATGTGTAAACAAAAAAAACTCTGTAGTAGTATTATGTTTCATATGTTTTTGTTCATTACATTGTTCTAGAGAAATGATTTATGATCTTGCTGAAACTGCTTTGGATAAGACGGCGTTGTCTTATTATATTTTCTACGTGTTATTGTATACGCCTGGATGTATTTCTTTTTTATAATTTCAATTGTGTTCAGCTTGGAGAAATAGCACGTCAAGAGGTTTATATTGGATACACAGCCTCTTTGTTCCACATTACCTGCCTCAAGCCCATCATAAAGATTGTTCTCTTTTTTGTTTTTTTGCTTTGAATGTGTTGTATTATGAAAGCCATTTACCATGGGAGCCAAAGGATAGGGGATAATTGTCTAGTCGCTGGGGTCCGACTACTGGGACCCCTCACAATCTCCTTCATGGCTCCCCGTCTCTTCTCATGAACATAGCGGAGTCAGCTCACGCACAAAGCGTTGCTCGACATGCAACTCCATGCATCTCTATGGGAGAGCCATAGAAACAGCGTTCATGTATGTCCAGCTCACCCGTAGAGATTTATGGCGGTGGGGGGGGCGTGTTGACCACCGCTTTGTGCGGGGAGGCGACAGTCTCCTTGCATGGAGCGGAGATCGCTACATGCACAAGGAGAGTGGGGCGCCGAGAAAAAAATTGAGGGTCCCAGGGGGTCGAAACACCCACGATCAGACCCTTATCTCCTATCCTTTGGTTGGGGATAGTTTTTTTCCCCACTTCATTACTCTTTTAATACTTGGAAAGAAATGTCCAGCAAACAAAAGGTACAGTTACAGGATGTATATTTATTACACAAGATATCCAGCTTTATAAAGCAAGAAAAGATTGACACATTTCGTGTTTTCCTTAAACTTAGTCATGGCATTCTATGATTAAGGGTCAGAAAGAGCTGAAATGCATCGGGGTTTCTTCCATTTTGTAACATTGGATATCTGGTGCAATAAATATATATTGGTGTGCCGATGTAATATTTATAGCTTATTCCAGTTTTTCCCTACCAGGATGCCTACAGCTGTTGCAAAACTACAACAGTAGTTGTACACTTGTAGTTTTGCAACAGCTGGAGGCATCCTGGTAGGGAAACACTGGCCAATTCTGTCGATAATCCATTTGTTTTTAAAGCCTCGGGTGCTGGTGGTCATAGCTACTAGGGGTCTTCTCCCTGTTTGTGAAAAACCCATTTTTTGCTTTCTAAATCCCTTTTCTTCTGGATATGTAGTCCTGAAAAGATAATGGACTCACACGCACGTTTGTTTTTGTTGACTTTTTATAAAGCAAAATATCTTACTCGTAATGTACTACGGTGATTAGTTTCTGGGCCTTACGTTAACCCAGAAAAGGCTGACTTTTCCCATTAACTGCAGCCTTTCTACTTTACGACTAGATACTAACATTCAGACTGACGAATCATGAAATGAATAGCGCTATGAAAAGCTGGAAAAAAGGTTCTCAATCAAAATGAGTCAACTAGCGATTATGTTACGCCGCATTTGTCTCATTAAGACATGGGCAGAATGGTTCTCGGCTTTTGTGGTTTTAGTCACAATTCTACTATTAACAGTTTTTGTTCTTTTTTCCTTTATTTGTAGGCATCAAATGCGATGGCGGCCAACCGGGCAGTTCGGCGCGTTAGCTCTGTTCCCTCAAGATCACAGTCCCCTTCTTATGTCATTGGATCAGGAGTATCGCCATCTAGAGGGTCCTTGAGAACTTCACTTGGAAGTGGCTATGGCTCCCCATCGATTACCGATTCGCGACCGCTTCCAGCTTCTACCACCTACTCTTCTACAACGTTGCCTTCTCAGAGAGCAGCCTCTCCTTACACAGTACGGAGGTCCAACTCTCCAACCGGTGTTCGAAGGATTGGTTCACTCACTTCTAGGCAAAACTCCAACCCTAATGGCGCAACCTCAAATTACCAAACGCTAGGTGCTTCAGTAAGAGTTGGTTCCCCACTAACGTTATCGGATACACAAAATAGAGTTGGTTCATTGTCCCAAGCTCCTATAGGATCCACCTCTTCTCCAAAGCGAGCTGGAATGACTGCAGTTCCACAGCACATGGGAACTTTACAGAGGAACTTGCATGACACTGACCAATTTGGCCAGCTGTTTGATATCTATGAAAGAATGGTTCCACCACGACCGGACAGCCTTACAGGTTGGTAAAAAAAATGTCCATGTATAGTAATGTTGCATACCCAGGAAGGCAAAATTGAGTCTGTGGCACAACATTCCATAGAGATATATTCATTAATGATGTAGATGTTGCTGTCGTGTGCACCAAATCATTTTGTTCCACATGGAAAACTTGTAAAAGGTTAAACTGAAAGTTTCAAGGTGATTTTTTTTGCCTCATAAAGGGACTCTTAGCTTTGGAAAATTTATTTTTGGAAACGTTCCTGTGACAGTTAACTGATATCAAAATCCCCTCGATTGCCCCTCCCCCCCCCCCCCCCCCTGAATGATCAGCTGTAATCAGTATTGATACCTGAAAGTACAGGTATACCCAGCACCAATTTCGGTCAAAATCTGACTAAAGTCCTCTGCTCCACTTACTGAGCAATAAGCCAGTGATGCTTTTTTGCGTCACTGTTTTATTGTCAGTAAAATTGCCGGGACAGGAACATTGCACCTGTGTGGCCTGACTGAAGAAATCTGGTAATTCTTTATACCTCAAAGGGTTACTTCTAGGAACCCTGTGAGCGAATTAACAAGCCTGCCCTGGTGGTCCAAAGATCTCGCTGATTCGGGAGCTCTGCTTTTGAAGAAGTGGGACAAATGGCCGGGAAAACCATGGAAAGTTTTCAAGAAGCACAGACTCCTGTCATAAATCTTCCAAACTATGCTGACACGAGTCTATCATTGTGTGGCTGTGTGCAGTCATTCCTTCCGTTTTTTTTTTATTATTTTTTTTTTGCAGTGTTTTTGGCTTATTGCACAGGTGCACAGATGTCGATACATTTTGCACAAATAAAAAATCACCTAAATACTTGCTTTAGGATATCACTTTTCTTTAGTTTTATTTTTTAATTTTTTTGTGCTTTACTTTAGTTTATTTATTTATTTATATTTTCGCCAAATTACAGCCCAAAAAATGTCAGGAAGGCGATGATAAATCTCCCCCAGTGTGCTTTGCACCAGTTATAAAGTTTCATTTTCTCTGCAGTGCCACCACAGGCAAAGTGAGGCATTACACAATTCCTGGGGAAATTAATGAGTTGTCTGTGTAATGCAGGGTGCCTCCAGCTGTTGCAAAACTACAACTCCCATTCGGCTGTCCGGCCATGCTGGGAGTTGTAGTTTTGCAACAGCTGGAGGCACTCCGTTTGGGAAACACTGGTGTAATGTTAGACTGGGTAGATCCTCCAGAACAAGAGGAGACAGCTCAGCTCGCTATTTTGACAAAAGTTCAGGATCCCTTCTATTAATAGGGTTAATGAGTGGGTATTGTAAACCTCTGATAAGATGGCTCTAGTGTGCCACTGGTATACCTGATGCAACAGGGTGGTACAGTGCTAAAGCAACAGTACAGCGCCATTAGTGGAGCACCCTGCAGAGTATTTATATACAAATATAGATATATACTAGGGCTGCACAAAATATATCGCAAAAGCAATCGAATCACGATTTTTGCTTTTTGTGATATAGCCATACGGCCCCTCGGGAAAACATGCGCTTATCTGCTCGGGCTGGGTCCCGTGGCGGGGGCCGGCCAGAGCAGGTAAAAACTAATTTTATATACTAAAAGTCATTGTTTCCTAACCAGGGGGCCTCCATTTGTTGCAAAAACTACAACTCTTAGCATGCCCGGACCGGCAAAGGCTGTCCGGGCATGCTGGGAGTAGCAGTTTCACAACAGCTGGAGGCACCCTGCTAGAAAAACACTGAGCTAAGGGCGCAAGAAGAAAAATAAAAAAAAACTTCTGCTCACATGTCCCTGTCCCTACAGATACGTCTCCGTGCGCTACAGAGTTTCCTCTCTTCTTAGTACAGGCAATAGGACCTTTCCCTTTTCAGCCAATCACTGGCCGCAGTGGTGTCACGTGTCAATTTAGTGATTGGCTGATGGGGAAAGGTCATGTACTGCAGCAATACACTAGGTTTCCCGGGTCCCGCGGAAGATTTGAAATACGCCCGGGAAACCCAGTGTATTACTGCAGTACAAGAATGTGAGAGGGGGGAGGAGAATGGGACAGAGGGGGGGAGGAGAATGGGACAGAGGGGGGGAGGAGAATGGGACAGAGGGGGGGAGGAGAATGGGACAGAGGGGGGGAGGAGAATGGGACAGAGGGGGAGACGTGAAATAGGCGGTGGGTATAAAATGGGTATGTAGATGTGAAATGGAGGCGATTGGACATGAAATGGGGGGGATTTCCCAATTTTTTTTTATTATATCACATCGCATATCGAAATTGCAATATTTAGGCAAAAAATTGCAATCGCACGTTTTCCCTATATCGTGCAGCCCTAATATATACTATAACCTATTACTCCTAAACGGTTTTCTTTAGTTCTACATGTTAATAGAAATATCTCCTTTTTACTGCTGTCTTTGTGATCTAGTTTATACGGCTCAGCCAGTAGCTTAGTTCTGTAGTCCACCACTCATTGTAGTAACTGCGGAGACTTATGACGTGTGCAGTCGGCTGAACAGATGCACATGGCCGATCTGCTTTCATTTTCGGTCTTTCTCGCTGAGCATCGACTTTCTCAATGTCAGGGAATCTTGGTGATTTGGAGTTCCCACTCTCCTTTGAAATGTCATTGTGCATTCATTGAGACCTTCCTCTCTGTGCCTGGGGCAGAAATGTACAATATTTCCAAATCATAGAGAGGCTGTCAGAGGAAACAATTATCTCAAATTCAGATCAGAAAAATATCATTCCAGGTGGGAACGGCAATTATCAATAACAAATGGCCCAATCTCCATTTGCTGTTTTTCCACGTAATTGCTTTTAGATGAATAGTATTCGCAGCTGAGATGATTTGGCATATATTCAGGAATAGGTGTTGAAATACAGACATCTTATGCACTTTGTGGATGCGCCAAGGCGATGGCATACACTTATGAACGGAACGCAGTGTTTAGAAAAGAAAAAGTGCTACTAATTATGTTGTGTCTCATCGTGTTCAGTCGCCTTGTCTCTTAGCTCTAATATGTCACAGTGCTGGGGTGATGATGGGATTGATATCTCAGTATTAGAAGTGACCAATGACAGAAGCGCGTTATGCATATTGCATCTGGTTCGTCTCTGATGCTCAATAAGATGTCTAATCATGACGGGCCGACTGCTGGGACCCACGCGATCTCCATCGGGGCTCCCCTACGTTCTGAACATTTATGTTCAGAATGCCGATTGCACAATGCTTTGAAGCAGGCCTGATCAACACGCCCCTTCCTGTCTATATGAGAGATGAAGATACAGGTGTAAGCTGCAACACTTTTAATACATTTTCCGCACCTTTGCTTGAGAAATTTTCTTTAACTGGACCTCTTTGAGTTTTAATTGAATACCTCTGCTCTAGAGGGTCCACACTGTCCCTAAAATGTAAATAAAGACTCCCCTCTTCTCTCTGACCAACCATAAAGCCATGGATAGCTGTCACTTGTGTTCTTACAGCTGTATGTACACAGTGCAGCCTCCTGAATGTAACTCCCTCTCTGTTTTAGCTTGTCATCATCCGCAGCAGCAGCTCAATGTAACTTCTGCCTTGCTGTGCTTTTTCTTTTATTTCTGCTCACAAAGCACCAGCATACTCTTCATACTATCTGTAGTTTTGTACTGTTAATCTTCCGCTAGTACAGGGCCAGCTTGTTCAGTCCAGTGCACTTTCACTAGCATTGTTTTGGCATAATGCAGAGAAGTGCTCTGCCATGATTGGCCACACAACTGAGGTGAAAAGAAGTTTGTGTGTGTGTACTGCTGGCAAAGAGCCTGACTCTGGTCCCACATGATGGAGAGAATGACAAAAAGCTTTGCACCATGGTGGGGACTATTAGGGACTTGATAACAGCAATGAGAGGCAAAAAATCCCTTGTCCCTACTTTGAAGAATTAATTTAACGAAAATATCCAGATTTAAAAAAATCTTTTGAAACAGACTCACTTTAAAGGTGAACTTGGCAAAAAATTTACTTCCCCTATCCATATGATAGTGGATAAGTAGCTGATCGCAGATGGGGGGGTCCGACCACTGGGACAGGACCCGATGCTCAGTAAGGAGCACGTGCTGCAGACGGCAAGCACTTAATGAATTTCTACGGGAGCTCTGAAAAGCCTTAAAGGGGTACTCCGCTGCTCGTTTGGAACAAACTGTTCAGAACGCTGGAGCCAGCCCCAGGAGCTTGTGATGTCAAACTGTTCCGAACGCTGGAGCCGGCAGCTTGTGACGTCATTGCCCCACCCCCTCATGATGTCACGACCCCCTCCTCAATGCAAGTCTATGGGAGGGGGCGTGACAGCCGTCACGCCCCCTCCCATAGACTTGCAATGAGGAGGTGGGATGTGACGTCATGAAGGGGGTGGGGCTATGATGTCACAAGCTGCCGGCTCCAGCGTTCGGAACAGTTTGTTCCAAACGCTGAGCAGCGGAGTACCCCTTTAAAGCACTCGAGCATCATCGCCATTTCCATAGAAACAAATGGAGCGTGTGCCGTCTCCCGGTAGGCGACACGCTGCTCACTGAGCGCACCAGGGGTCCTGTTCCAGAGATTGCCAGGGTCCCAATGGTCGGACCCCCCCCCCCCCCCCCCCCCAATCAGCTTATTAACCCCTATCCTGTGGCTTGCTGTACTTCTCCTTTAAGCAGTCATGCCTGTTGCTGTCCATTCTTCACAGATTAAAACCTTTGCCAGCTATAAACTGAAGTAGAGTTTATTAACAATTTCTTTTGTAAATGTATTAGGCGTGACAAATTCCTAAAGCTACAGGAGGCTGTTTTTGTTTTTTGTCACATTTTTTTTCATAAAGTTGCCAGTGCATGCGCAGAACACTGGTGTAAATAGTTTAGTATGATCTACCCAGAAGGAGAGCGCATGTGGACCCCTGTACCAAATCTTGTTGGCCATGAGGGGCCAGGACTCTGTATAGAGGGTACACATTATTTGTGACCATGATATGAAGATACAGATGCCCTAAAAGGGTCATTTTTAGAAATTGCGTATTTCTTGATCTCCTCGTAGAACTGCTCGTCTAGGCCAGAAATGCAATTCACCAGACAAGTGATGTTATACAGATCTTAGACCGCACGTAACCTTTCTTCAGAAGTGCGCAGTAATGTCATCTCTTATTTATCCTGCTCGAATGTAAATTGGGCGCCGGCCGACTTTAAGAGATGTTCTTCTGATCATAATAGCCTTATTTACATGGAGCTTTTCCTATCCTGGGGCTCGAGATGCCATAGTATAATGGGCAACAAACACAGACTAGAAGAGTGATGGTGACGGAGTGCACACGGCTCTGCTAGGTCATTTATCACTGCCGAAATTCAGGGACGGTGCCACAAGTTACGTTTTTTTTTTTAAATCTTTATGGCTCCATGGTAAAGACACTGGATGTGTCATTCAGACCTAATAATGCATTAAGAGGTCCTTATGCTTTTGTTTACATTTTAGGGAAGGATTCTTGAATTCCGATTTAGATATGTTGAAGTAGTGTGATGCATTCTGGGTAATATTTGTCAGTAGGATGTCCTTTGGAGTAATCGCTTATCACACCCAGTAAAAAGATGCCCTGCACATGGGCCCGCTTCAGTCACCCGAACACTGTATTTCCCAACCAGTGTGCCTCCAGCTGTTGCAAAGCTACATACTCATGCGGTATGCTACTCCAAAAATACAATATTCCTATAGAAAACGATAGACTTCAGATATTTACAAAATCCCATATATTTTATTGAAAAATCAAACCAAACCATTTTATTAAACGACATATAAAATAATGTGGCGAAAAGACCTTACAGGAAAATGTCAGGATGAGGTTGTGCAACGTCACTATTAGAAATGAGCGAACTTACAGTAAATTTGATTCGTCACAAACTTCTCGGCTCGGCAGTTGATGAATTTTCCTGCATAAATTAGTTCAGCTTTCAGGTGCTCCCGTGGGCTGGAAAAGGTGGATACAGTCCTAGGAGACTCTTTCCTAGGAATGTATCCACCTTTTCCAGCCCACCGGAGCACCTGAAGGCTGAACTAATTTACGCAGGATAAGTCATCAACTGCCGAGCCGACAAGTTCGTGACGAATCGAATTTACTGTAAGTTCGCTCATCTCTAGTTACTATTATACTCCAGACATGCAAACATGGGTAGGATCCAGCAGGTATTATATACAGGCTATATATAGACTCATACAAACATGTCATTTACCAATTTATCAATATAAAGTGCTACTGCTTAGCTACACCGGTGTGCAAAAGTAGATAAAAAAATATTAATAATATATATATATATATATCTGTGTGTGCTACCATGCCAGATATGTCCAGTCCCCAGTTTGTGTGCGTTCACGAGTGGATTTTCTTTCAAATGCGCAGCGGCAGATTTCAGATGTTGAAAATCCACCGCAGACCCTGTTGACTTCAATGGGGTTTGCGGCTGTTTTTCCGCCGTGGAGATTCTGCTTACGAATATTTGCCACGGACGACAGCCCGCCTGCTTTTATACAGTGATCCCTCAACTTACAATGGCCTCAACATACAATAGTTTCAACATACAATGGTCTTTTCTGGACCATTGTAACTTGAAACCAGACTCAACATACAATGCTACGGAAAGTCCAGATCTGTGATAACTGTCACAACTGGAGGAACTGACCAATCAGAATTGGCATTTTACTGGTAAATCACCTGTATTACTGAAGTGCATGCACTGACTGGCTGTCTGGTAGCGCCCCCTACAGTACAGGGAGGAACTACAAGTTCTGTACTACTCCTTACCTGTGCCAGGGTTAGCTGCTTCTTTGGACACCAAGTAAGGGCAGCTCCATTTGGGACACTGTGTGTACTGTATAGGACCCTGAAGAAGCTCCTGTTCTCTACATAAACCATTGTTTCCCAACAAGGGTGCCTCCAGCTGTTGCAAAACTACAACTCACAGCATGCCCGGACAGCCAACGGCTGTCCGGGCATGCTGGGAGTTGTAGTTTTGCAACAGCTGGAGGCACCCTTGTTGGGAAACACCGACATAGACAGCGATTACAGCTCCCAGCAGATCTTTCTTACTTTTATATGTAAGGATTTGCTTTATCTCTATTAGTTATCTACTTATTTTTCTTTAATCCTCACTTTTTCCTATTTTTGGATGACATTTTGGTGGCTTCAGAACCAATTACCAGGTTTCCATAGAGTTCTGGTGTCAACATACAATGGTTTCAACATACAATGGTCGTCCTGGAACCGATTAATATTGTAACTTGAGGGACCACTGTACTTGCAGCAGGAAACTTGCTGCGAGTTTGAAAGAAAATCCACTCCTGTGAACGAGCCTTATAATTCAAACCTGCATCCGCCCTGTCACTAGCTGGAGGTCACCAGAAATAATCCCTCACGCACATTTCCCATTAGCTTGGTGACAGGACAGTCTATCCCTATGACCAAGCTTATGGTCCCGGCTGCCCGAACTATGGCGGCAGCGTGAAACGGGGACAGGCTCCCTCATTAATTATCTATGATTCACTCTGAAGCGTTGCAACGTTTCGGTATAATCAACGTTCGGACACATGCCAGGGATAAGTCATGGAGATGGCTCTTCACCAACGATTCCCTGGGCTTGATTGACAGATTTCACCAGGGGGTCAAGGGAAATAAAGGTACAGGAACTCACCCAAGATTTCCACTCAAGGGCAGGTCCTGCAGGACTCCCCATAATGAGAATGGTGTTCCTGCTGTGGAAAAAGTGCAGGAACTCAGTTCCTATGTGTTCCTGCAGGACTTGAGCCCTGGATTTCACCCTATACATAAAACAGACCAGTCAGTCAAGCCCAGTTGGGCAAAGAGTGGCCTCTGTGGGGGAGATTTATCAAAACCTGTCCAGAGGAAAAGTTGCTGAGTCGCCCATAGCAACCAATCAGATCTCTTCTTTTGTTTTTGAAAAGGCCTCTGAAAAATGAAAGAAGCGATCTGATTGGTTGCTATGGGCAACTCGGCAACTTTTCCTCTGGACAGGTTTTGATAAATCTCCCCCATAGGGGAGTCCAGAGGAAAAGTGGCTGAGTTGCCCATAGCAACCAATCAGATCGCTTCTTTCATTTTTCACAGGCCTTATCAAACTGAAAGAAGCGATCTGATTGGTTGCTATGGGCAACTCGGCAACGTTTGCTCTGGGCAACTCGGCAACGTTTCCTCTGGACAGGTTTTTTGATAAATCTCCCTCTCCCGTTTTTTTTTTTTTTTTTTGTAGTGCATTTTTTTGCGGTTTTAGGCTGCGGCTGCCCTTGTAAGGCTGGGTTCACACCACGTTTTGTTAAATACGGTTCCCGTATACGGCTGGGAGGAGGGGGCGGGGCTTAATCGCGGTGCCCGCACTCAGCCGTATTCGGGAATCGTATTTAATGCATGTCTATGAGCCGACCGGAGTGAACCGCAGCATCCGGTCTGCTTAGTTTTCGGCCGTATGCGGTTTCCCTACCGCAGGCAAAAACGTGGTCGACCGCGTTTTTGCCTACGGTCGGGAAAACAAAGCCGACCGGAGGCTGCGGTTCACTCCGGTCGGCTCATAGACATACATTAAATACGGTTCCCGAATACGGCTGAGTGCGGGCGCCGCAATTAAGCTCCGCCCCCCCCTCCTCCCAGCCGTATAGGGAGCCGTATTTAACAAAACGTGGTGTGAACCCAGCCTAATTCTGCAGTGTTCCTTCTAGTTGCTCCATGGCTTTGTACATTGTAAGATGGGAGCAGAATCTAATTTCTGGTTACTTTACCACTTGCAGGTCTAAGAAGCTCTTATGCAAGTCAGCATAGCCAGTTAGGCCAGGACCTGCGTTCTGCCGTATCCCCCGACCTGCAGATCACCCCTATATACGAGGGGAGAACATACTACAGTCCGGTGTATCGGAATGCCAACCAAGGAACCATTGAGCTGCGGCAGGGCTCCCAGACTGCAGTTTACCGTACTGGCTCAGGTGGGTGTATGGCTAGATCCCCCCATTAGATCATTGTATCATGAAATCCTCAGATGTATAGAAGAGATTTGCTTCGTTCTGGGGTTTAGAAGTCAAAGATAATGGATTTATATTGGCTGTCCTCTAATAAATCTTATATCCTTCCATTACAGTTTAATTTATTGGTTGAGCAGCTCCCTAAAGTAGAAGTGCTGACTAATATGCAGGGCATGTAAATTTAATGCAAGTGGTTAGATGGACTATAGCAGTGTTTCCTAACCAGGGTGCCTCCAGCTGTTGCAAAACTACAACTCCCAACATGGGAACGATTAAAAAAAAAAAGTGTGTCATGTGATCATTGTCTGACTGAAAGGGCTCATAAAGGGAACATAGCTTGGCACAGTGTTTCCCAGCCAGGATGCCTGCAGCTGTTGTAAAACTACAACTCCCAGCATGCCCGGACAGCCAAAGGCTGTCCGGGCATGCTGGGAGTTGTAGTTTTGCAACAGCTGGAGGTGCGCTGGTTGGGAAACACTGGACTACAGCCTGATAAACTCTCCCGAAATTCCTTCAGTCAGAGGGGGAAGAAGAGTGGCTTAAAGGGGTACTCTGGTGGGAAACATTTTCATTTTGGTGCCTGAAAGTTAAACAGATTTGTAAATGACTTCTATTTAAAAAATCTTTATCCTTCCAGTACTTTTTAGCAGCTGTATGCTACAGAGGAAATTCTTTTCTTTTTGAATTTCTTTTTTTGTCTTGTTCACAGTGCTCTCTGCTGACACCCGATGCCCGTATCAGGAACTGTCCAGAGCAGGAGAAAATCCTCATAGCAAACCTATGCTGCTATGGACAGTTCCTGACACAAGACAGAGGTGTCAGCAGAGAGCACTGTGGACAAGGCAAAAAAGAAATTCAAAAAGAAAAGAATTTCCTCTGTAGCATACAGCTGCTTAAAAGTACTGGAAGGGTAAAGATTTTTTAATAGAAGTGATTTACAAATCTGTTTAACTTTCTGGCACCAGTTGATTTAAAAAGTATATATAATTATTCCACCGGAGTACCCCTTTAAGCCACTCTTCTTCCCCTCTGACTGCAGGCATTTCGGGACAGTCTATCAGGCTGTAGTCCAGTGTTTCCACCGGAGTACCTCTTTAAGGGGTCCAGACTCCTATGCTGATTATTTTACTGAGAGCTTCATAGCTGTCAGAATTGTTTTTAGAGAGCATTCCAAATCCTGTGCAAAAATATAGCAGGAAATTATAAAATTTCACCCACCAGTAGCCACCACTAGGGGAAGTTCCCTATTAAAATCGTGAACTATATGCAGTAAGTCAGTGATCTCTGAACTGTGTGCCTCCAGATGTTGCAAAACTACTACTCCCAGCATGCCCTGACAGCCTTAGGCATGGTCTAATGCAGTGGTCTCCAAACTGTGGACCTCCAGATGTTGAAAAATGACAACTACCAGCATGTTGTTGCAGCAGTATGATACACTTTTTAAAACTCCCAGCAACTCGCTTTTGTAGCGGGTTACATTGTTGCTAGGAGTTTTAAAAAGTGTATCATACTGCCGCAACAACATTGTAGTTCCTAAGGGGGGGGGGGGGGGGGGGTTGCTAGGGATAGGAAAACTTTAATATATATATATATTTATTTTTTCAAAAGCAGCGCCTCGCCTATCCTCAGGTTGTGTGTGGTATTGCAGCTCAGTTCTGAGGATTGGTGTGGTGCTGATATTCAAATATTTGATAACCCATTTAAAGAGTTACTGTCATAAGTAAAGAAAAAAAAAACTATGCTTAAATGGGTGTAGTAATGTGCCCGAAGACCTGTAGAATATAATTTTAAAAAAACATAATAATATGCATGTGTTAATATGTGAAATACCTTTTGATCTATCTATTCTTGTGCTCAGTCTTTCTCAGGAATTCCAGTCATGAGATCTGCACAAACATTATTGCATTTGCAAAGCTTTCAAATCAAATGCATGCTCTATATAGCTCTAATGCAGCTATTTATGCTCTATATATCTCTAATGCAGCTATGCATGCTCTACTCTAATGCAGCTATGCATGCTCTATATATCTCTAATGCAGCTATTTATGCTCTACTCTAATGCAGCTATGCATGCTCTCTATATAGCTCTAATGCAGCTATTTATGCTCTACTCTAATGCAGCTATGCATGCTCTATATAGATCTAATGCAGCTATGCATGCTCTATATAGCTCTAATGCAGCTATGCATGCTCTACATAGCTCTAATGCAGCTATGCAGGCTCTATATAGCTCTAATGCAGCTATTTATGCTCTACTCCAATGCAGCTATGTATGCTCTATATATCTCTAATGCAGCTATGCATGCTCTACTCTAATGCAGCTATTTATGCTCTATATATCTCTAATGCAGCTATGCATACTCTACTCTAATGCAGCTATGCATGCTCTATAGATCTCTAATGCAGCTATGCATGCTCTACTCTAATGCAGCTATGCATGCTCTACTCTAATGCAGCTATGCATGCTCTATATCTCTAATGCAGCTATGCATGTTCTACTATAATGCAGCTATGCATGCTCTACTCTAATGCAGCTGTGCATGCTCTACTCTAATGCAGCTGTGCATGCTCTATATATATACATTTATAAATATCTCCAATGCAGCTATGCATGCTCTACATATCTGTAATGCAGCTATGCATGATATATATATATATATATATATATATATATATATATATATATATATAAAAAATGCAGCTATGCATGCTCTACTCTAATGCAGCTATGCATGCTCTATAAGCTCTAATGCAGCTATGCATGCTCTACTCTAATGCAGCTATGCATGCTCTCTGTATATCTCTAATGCAGCTATGCATGCTATATATCTCTAATGCAGCTATGCATGCGCCGCTCTAATGCAGCTATGCATGCTCTACCTATCTCTAATGCAGCTATGCATACTCTATATGTCTCTAATGCAGCTATGCATGCTCTATATGGCTCTAATGCAGCTATGCATGCTCTATATGTCTCTAATGCAGCTATACATGATCTATATATGTCTAATGCATCTATACATGCTCTACATATCTCTAATGCAGCTATGCTTTCTCTTTGTCTCTAATGCAGCTATGCATGCTCTATATATGTCTAATGCAGCTATGCATGCTCTATATATGTCTAATGCAGCTATACATGCTCTATATATGTCTAATGCAGCTATGCTTTCTCTTTGTCTCTAATGCAGCTATGCATGCTCTATATATGTCTAATGCAGCTATACATGCTCTACGTATCTCTAATGCAGCTATACTTGCTCTATATGTCTCTAATGCAGCTATGCATGCTCTATATATTTCTAATGCAGCTCTACATGCTCTACATATCTCTAATGCAGCTATGCATGCTCTATGTCTCTAATACAGCTATGCATGCTCAATATGCAACTCTAATGCAGCCATGACAAAGTATATGGTGTAAGGACAGAAGAAAAACCTGCTTTTTTTTACATTTTCACAGCTTTATAACCAAAGTGCATGCTTTTTATAACCCTAAAGCAGCCTTGTGTTCCATGTGTTGTGGTGCACATACACAAGAAATAAGTTCATAAAATGACCAAAGAGAAACCATTTTGCATATAAATAACAGTTTAGCACCTTGTATTGCTTGTAACTGTACATGAGGATGCTTCTCTAAGACTGCAGCTGTCTGGATCTTGTCTGTGCTCTGAGGAACAGCATGGAGATAACCTCACCTCCCTCCCCCTCCCCTCACATATTTTGGTCTTCCTTTTTGGTCCTTTTTAAAAAAAAAAAAAAAAGCTACATTTTTGGGATTTGTTTGCAAAATGAAAAAGACAGAGACCCCTAGTGACCATCTTTTTTAAATCCTTTTTTCACATCTTTAGCAATCAATTTTTTTTAAAGTATATTAGGAATATGCTTAGTTTAAGGAAGTATTAAATGGAAAAAAAGTAGTTTCTAATGACAGTAAAGCTTTAAGGATTACAGGAAATTGCACTAATACTGCCTTCTAAAATCTAAGAGGCAAAAGAAACTTTAGCTTTTTATTCACCACTGGGGACAGCTTAGGGGAGGAATCTACAGATAGGTGTTGTGACTGATCAGACAGACTGGAAAAGGATTGAGTAGTTGTATTTCAGCATTTTATCAGGAGAGAGAATTCCACCACCAGAGGTGTATTACTGCAATGTATTCCCCTCTGCCTATGACAAACACATAAACGCTTACATGAGCATTCATATGTATGGGGGGAATGGAAGAAATGGCTTTCAACTAAGCAAACATTTGGTTAACAGCTAGGCTATGTTCACACAATGGAATTTCCGCAGAAGAATTCCGCACAGACATTCTGTGCACTCGGCAGCATTTTCACAGCAGATGCTGGAAAAATCCTGATTCCAGAGTCCGCAAAAAGAGTTGACACGTCGGCATCGATGAGACTGCGCATTTCCGAGCGGCCCTAGCACCGGTGCATTGCCGTAGAATGAGATTTGCCATAGAAAGAGATGGTCCGCCTCCATCACATCCTATTGACTCACTCTTGTCACGTGACATATTTAAACGTCACGCATCGATGCGCACAGCAGTGTCAGTTTGGCTATCACAGGGAGAGGATCTCCTCACCCTGTGATAGCTGATGCTGCACGGAGCTCTCATGGCCTCTGTGGCCCGACAGAAGTTCACACATGTACCGGCTCATACGGCTGCCTCATGTACATTTACTGTTGATCCACAGCGCTATCGGGATCCCGATGCCCGATGGCGCTGTCATCAGTGTGCGTCCCCGCGAGCGCCCCACGCCCGCAGCTCTACTCCCCGTCCTCCGCCCCCCGCAGCTCTACTCCCCGTCCCGTTAACGCTCAGGGAGCGGGGAACAGAAAGTAGAGCATCGGGCGCAGGTTAAGTTATTCTTGTAGTGCTGCGCATGCGCAGTACTACTTTACCTGCGCCCGATGCTCTACTTTCTGTTCCCCGCTCCCTGAGCGTTAAACGGGACGGGGAGTACAGCTGCGGGCGTGGGGCGCTCGCGGGGACGCACACTGATGACAGCGCCATCGGGCGTAGGAATCCCCATAGCGCTGTGGATCGCTCCCTGAGCGTTCACAGGGGACGGGGAGTAGAGCTGCGGGGGACGGGGAGTAGAGCTGCGGGGGACGGGGAGTAGAGCTGCGGGGGACGGGGAGTACAGCTGCGGGGGACGGGGAGTAGAGCTGCGTAGGATGGGGAGAAGAGCTGCGGGGGACGGGGAGTACAGCTGCGGGGGACGGGGAGTAGAGCTGCGGGCGTGGGGCGCTCGCGGGGAAGCACACTGATGACAGCGCCATCGGGCATAGGAATCCCCATAGCGCTGTGGATCAACAGTACATGTAATAATAGAGTTAATGTATATGAGCTGCGTACATGTGTGAACTTCTGTCGGGCCACAGAGGCCATGAGACCTCCTTGCAGCTTCAGCTATCACAGGGAGAGGAGATTCTCTCCCTGTGATAGCCAAACTGACACTGCTGTGCGCATCCATGCGTGACGTTTAAATATGTCACGTGACAAGAGTGAGCCAATAGGATGTGATGGAGGCCGACCATCTCATTCTATGGCAAATCTCATTCTACGGCAATGCACCGGCATGTTCTGCCAGCACTCCACTGTCTGTGGAAATGTCCGCACTGAAATTGTCTACCGTCTGAACATAGCCTTAGTCTAATGCAGTGTTTTCCATTCAGTGTGCCTCCAGCTGTTGCAATACTACAGCTTCCAGCTGGGAGTTGTAGTTTTGCAACAGCTGGGGACACACTGGAAAAGACTATGAACTATATATACAGTACATACACTGTAGACAAATGTTGGCCAAGAGAGCTGATTTCGACAGGACCAGCAGACCATCTAAGGCAGTGTTTCCCAAGCAGGGTGCCTCCAGCTGTGGCCAAACTACAACTCTCAGCATGCCCGGACAGCCGAAGGCTGTCCGGGCATGCTGGGAGTTGTAGTTTGGCCGCAGCTGGAGGCACCCTGGTTGGCAAACACTGATCTAAAGTGTATGCTCACCTTCCACTTTTTCTCCTAATGACATATAATGGGATAGAAAAGGATCAGGTATGCTGGATTCATACATGCCTGATAATTTATTCTTTATTTAATTGATTTAAATATTTTTTTTGAATGTTTAATAAAGGTACAGGCAAGAGTATAAGGACACGTACATTCTCAACATATAATAGCACTACATGAAGATTCTAATACCATCTACCTCAGTCCAAACATAATGAATCCAAATCTTATCTCACCCAGGGAGAGCAAAGAATAGGGTCATAGGAGTGGGTAACTATCCAAAACCTTTTTTTTTAGTTGAAACCCTGGCACTAGAGATGAGCGAACTTACAGTAAATTCGATTCGTCATGAACTTCTCGGCTCGGCAGTTGATGCCTTATCCTGCGTAAATTAGTTCAACTTTCAGGTGCTCCCGTGGGCTGGAAAAGTGGATACAGTCCTAGGAGACTCTTTCCTAGGACTGTATCCACCTTTTCCAGCCCACCGGAGCACCTGAAGGCTGAACTAATTTATGCAGGATAAGTCATCAACTGCCGAGCCGAGAAGTTCGTGACGAATCAAATTTACTGTAAGTTCGCTCATCTCTACCTGGCACCATGGTTCCCACTTATGGGAGGAATATATCCTAAACAGAACATAGGTAACCTAACCCAAACTACACTTTTGGTCATAAAAAGTACATGTATAAAAGGGGAACTTTATAACGTATCGCGTAGCCATAGGATAGGCGATAAGTGTCTGATTTTGGGACTTTGACTGCTGAGAACCCCCCTCGATCTCCAGAACAAGGCCTGATTCTCCCGGTCTCACAGAGCGGTGGGGTCAGCATTTCATGCTGTGTTTCATGCACACTTTATAGAAGTGCTAGAGAGAACAAAAAATGGTGCAAGGAGCGCGTGTGGAACCCACCACTCTGTACACAGGGAGAGCTGGGGGTCTGTGTCTGAAAATGACAGGGAGCTTAGTGGTCGGACTCCCCACAACTAGACACTTAGCCCCTATCCTGTAAATAGGTGATACGTTTTAAAGTGCTAAAATATAGGAGATAAGGTGGGTCAGGTCCCAAAATATTCCCCTCTCCCAGTTGAAAACACGTACTCAGTCCAGCCAAGGATTCATATATATGGGGAGACAGGAGTGGTAACTGTTGGATGAGCCTAGTATTGCATGTCTGGGAAATTTGATAGGAACAGCTACCTGGACAGTATAGCCTTAACTGTGCTCAGTGTGCAGTTAAAGGGGTATTCCAGGCAAAACATTTTTTTATATATATATATATCAACTGGCTCCGGAAAGTTAAACAGATTTGTAAATTACTTCTATTAAAAAATCTTAATCCTTCCAATAGTTATTAGCTTCTGAAGTTTTCTGTCTAACTGCTCAATGATGATGTCACCTCCCGGGAGCTGTGCATGATGGGAGAATATCCCCATAGGAACTGCACAGCTCCCGGGACGTGAGTCATCAGAAAGCAGTTAGACAGAAAACAGCAACTCAACTTCAGAAGCTAATAACTATTGGAAGGATTAAGATTTTTTAATAGAAGTAATTTACTAATCTGTTTAACTTTCCGGAGCCAGTTGATATATAAAAAAAAGTTTTGGCCTGGAATACCCCTTTAAATGGAAAATAAAAAATACAATACTCACCTTGTTGTCACAGTGCTGGTCCCCACCGTGAAGCACTTCCATATGTCTGTGTCGGCACAGGGTACTGCCCATTCAGTGGGGGACAGGATATTGTTGCAGCCATTGATAGGCTGAGAGGACAGGTTCTTGTGCCTGTACAAACATAAGGACGTGCTTTGCAGTGGGGACTGACATTGTGACAGCGGTGGGTGGGAGTGGAAGGTAAGTATATATATATTTTTTTTTTTTTTTTATAATTTAACTGCACCGTGACCACAAATAGAAATTATTTTTTTTCTCCAGAACACCCCTTTAGGGTGCGTTCACAAGTGCGTATTTTTGCTGCAGATCTGTTGCAGATTTGCTACTGCAGATTTTGCTGCCCATTGACTTCAATGGGCAGAAAGTTCTGCTGAGGCAAATCTGCAGCAGATCTGCAGCAAAAATACACGTGTGAACGCACCCTTAGGGTGTATTCACACATATAGTATCCTCACAATATTTGATGCTGCAGATTTCATTGTAGATCTGCAGTTTCAAATCCTGCACATCAAACATATGCAAGGATACAGTACCTGTAAATAGACCTTAAGGGTACATTCACAGGTACAAGATCTGCTGCATATTTTCTGCAGCTGATTTTGCTACCCATTGAAGTCAATGGGTAGCAGCAGAAAATATGCAGCAGATCCTGTACATGTAACGTATAGTACCCTAAAAGTTTTGTCTGAAGCCGGATATTACAGCAAGCCATCTGGCAAATCTCAAGACCCCCTGCAAAGGTTCCAGACTGTGATGTACAACATGATTATAATAATGACACGTTCTCATTAGCGCCCCCTATGTGTTCCAATTGACTGTGTATGTACTGCACCTGTTTCCCTTGACATAAAATAATAGGGCATCCAAATACAATTGCTCGACCTTACAAAATTACAAGGGAAATACGCTCCCTGCATTTAAAAGGCACACAAGATTGTTAGGTTTTGTGCGGGTCTCTGCCCAGGGCGGGGGGGGGGGGGCAGCATTACATGCGCTGTGATGTGGCGGGAGATTAATTCATCAATGTTCACCAGCTTTGTTTTGGGTTCCATAAAGCTCTCTGTCTGTATCTCATGACAGTGATGGACACAGCGGAGCCGGCTGCAGGATGATGAATGTGCTATATACATGAGATGTGACCGTGTTACTCCGCGCAAAAGTCATTTGTACCGGACCTTTTGTATCAGACAATTACCGCCGGAGCAGTAAATCAGTAGCCACTGATTAAATGAGAGCTCGGCGGTAAATGATGTAAAATAATGGTGTGATGGACGCCGAAACAATACAGTGTTGACAAGCCTGCCCGGTGTACCTAAAGTCCTTACTGGATTGTTCTACAGAAAGGAAAATAAAGAAAAAATACCCAAGTTATTTAACTTTGGCTAGTGGTCGCCAACCTGTGGCTCTCAAAACTACAACTCCCAGCATACCCGGACAGCCGACGGCTGTCCGGGCATGCTGGGAGTTGTAGTATCACAACAGCTGCAGGCACCCTGATTGGAAAACACTGATCTGATGGGATATAATCCTCATAGACTGTGTATAGGTGTACATACATGCTGGGAGTTGTAGTTTTGCAACAGCTTCCTATTTAGGCATATATACAGATTTCAGATAATGCTTGTTTTAGCTGACAGTCACTATTAACATTCACCAATGGTTTCTCAGGATAGAGTAAGGGGAGATAAGGAGCTGCCAAACATGTCTGACGCTGCTTATCTGTGAAGATAATTAAATCCATGTAGGAAAGTGAGCCAGTGCCCGGTGGAAAAAAATCATTAAAAAAAACTTGAGGTTTATTGAATCCACTTAAAACAAAGTCTGGAGACCAACCACAAGTTGGGCTCTGTACACTGAGGACAAGTGGGGCTCTGTACACTGAGGACAAGTGGGGCTCTGTACACTGAGGACAAGCGGGACTCTGTACACTGAGGACAAGCGGGACTCTGTACACTGAGGACAAGCGGGGCTCTGTACACTGAGGACAAGTGGGGCTCTGTACACTGAGGACAAGCGGGGCTCTGTACACTGAGGACAAGCGGGGCTCTGTACACTGAGGACAAGCGGGGCTCTGTGCACTGAGGACAAGCGGGGCTCTGTGCACTGAGGACAAGCGGGGCTCTGTGCACTGAGGACAAGCGGGGCTCTGTGCACTGAGGACAAGCGGGGCTCTGTGCACTGAGGACAAGCGGGGCTCTGTGCACTGAGGACAAGCGGGGCTCTGTGCAGGGAGGCTCTATGACACACTCCCAGCTCACACATCCTGCAGAAGTGGTAGCTGCAAATACAGTAAGGGTATGTTCGCACTGAGGAATTGGGACGGAAATCAAGCAGAAATTTTCTGCCTCAAAATATTGTTACTTTTCCACAAGAGCTCAGCGATTTCGTGCGGAAATGCAGGTTTCATGCGGAGGAGTATCAAGTATTTCTATTCATAAAATTTTTTTTTCATGCGGAAATTCCGTGCCAATTCTGCATGGAAATGCTTCTGACTCAAAAAAAATAACATTGATCTCTATGGGAGAACGACGCTGATTCCGCCTGAAAGAAAGAACATGTTCTTTCTTCAAGCGGAACAGACTTCCTCGTCAGAATTCTGCTTGAGGAAATTCCTCAGTGTGAACGGAGGGGCAGAAATTCTGCACAACTCTATGGGGATTTTCACTGCTGAATGAATTGGAGAGGAAAAAGCGAGCAGAATTACTCGTGGAAATTCCTCTCCAATTCCTCAGTGTGAACATTCCCTAAAGGAGTTATAACATGCATGGGATAGGCATAAGACTATCCTTAATATAAGACAGGAATAGGCATAAGGTTATCCTTTATATAAGATAGGGATAGACATAAGGCTATCCTTCATGTAAGATAGGGATAGGCATAAGGGTATCCTTCATATAATATAGGGATAGGCATAAGGGTATCCTTCATATAAGATAGGGATAGGCATAAGGCTATCCTTCATAAAAGATAGGGATAGGCATAAGGCTATCCTTCATAAAAGATAGGGATAGGCATAAGGCTATTCTTCATATAAGATAGGGATAGGGATAGGTATAAGGCTATCCTTCATATAAGATAGGGATAGGCATAAGGCTATCCTTCATATAAGATAGGGATAGGCATAAGGCTATCCTTCATATAAGATAGGGATAGGCATAAGGCTATCCTTCATATAAGACAGGGATAGGCAAAAGGCTATCCTTCATATAAGATAGGGATAGGCATAAGGCTATTCTTCATATAAGATAGGGATAGGCATAAGTCTATCCTTCATATAAGACAGGAATAGGCATAAGACTATCCTTCATATAAGATAGGAATAGGCATAAGGTTATCCTTTATATAAGATAGGGATAGACATAAGGCTATCCTTCATATAAGATAGGGATAGGCATAAGGTTATCCTTTATATAAGATAGGGATAGACATAAGACTATCCTTCATATAAGATAGGAATAGGCATAAGGTTATCCTTTATATAAGATAGGGATAGACATAAGGCTATCCTTCATATAAGATAGGGCGAGGGACCATTCATAGTATTCAGAATACTGGGCAGACTAGATGGGCCGAATGCTTCTGCCAACACGTTCTATGTTTATCTTAAAGGAGCTCTCCGACGGAAAATATCTTACCTTTTATTCACAGGATAGGAGATAAGTAGCTGATCCCGGGTCCCCCCACGATCGCCAAAACAGGACCCGGTGCTCAGTGAAGAGCGCGTGCTGCAGCTGGCACTTGTTCCATTCATTCAAATGGGAGTGCCCAAAAAGACATCATCTGCACTCCCATAGAAATGAATGGAGTGCCAACAGTCTACCGATAGCCGACTCACGCTCCTCACTGAGAGCGCCGGGGTCCTGTCCTGGTGATCGAGGGGGGCCCCTGTGGTTGGGTCTTGGGGATAGGGGATAAGTGCATTTATGCTGGAGTTCTCATTTAAATCTCAATGTTTAGGCCTCATGCACTCCCTTACATGGTGCCATATGGACTACACAGTACCATACTATGTTGTATGTGTGAGGATGTTCTCTGCTACAGACAGTTCACACTAACATCCAAGCTTTCACTGTTTCATGGCTTGAGTCCATAGCGTGCATCCTAAACTTATCCCCCCAAATCGCTGACATTGTGGGTCCGGTGGGTTATTGCCTGCGGAGATGTGAAATATTTCAGCCAGTAGATGAGGTTGTCTTCCAGCTTTACAGTCTATGGAGACACCTGACATAATATAATTATATCATCTCGTCCGGATATATTTATAACCTTCTCCTGACTTCTCTAATGCTCGGTAGTTACGACCCCCAACTCCAGGGTCTGGGGTCTCCGTTCCTCACTCTGCCCTTTACTTCTATATATTTACAGCCCTGAGGTTTTATAATAAGAGGGGAAAAAAAGTCTTTTAGTTTTTACTGCATAATAAAATATTGTGGAATAAAAAATTTCCTCTGCCGAGCGGCTCCACTTTAATAATGCGCAGAGTTTATAGCGAAGACGCTCAGATCTGACACCACCATTAAAAGAATAAAGTCTTCTCCTCTCCTCGGCGTGCTGATCCCTGACCACTCCTCGCGCCCCATACTATAAATGGCGCGTTCTGCCAACCCCGTCTATTTCATACCTTGTCAGAGCCCTGCTCTCCAATTAGCCTCAATGACCTCATGCAAATAACCTTCCCTATTAAACATCCATTAGGTGTAATGGCGCTCCGCTTCTGTCAGTCGAGCGGGCGCTGGATCATAGGATGATATTATATTACGGTCTACAGGCTTTAATATATTACTGTTTTAGCCGCCATTACAAGCGTCTCCTGATTGTCTTCTGGATGATGTTGTGGCCTATAAACCCCAGCAGGATCATTGTTGCTACAAGTTATATATCGGTATCCAAGGTACATGATAGGGATGATGGTGGGGGGGAGCGCTGCCTGTTGCAACCAATCAGGAACCAGCTTTAATCTAGCTGTAATCTAGTTGGTATTAAAGGGGAAACACTGGAAAACATTATTTTTTTTTTTATCAACTGGTGCCAGAAAACAGATTTGTAAATTACTTCTATTAAAAAATCCGGATGATGCTCGTGTAACGAGCGAAACAGAATCTGTCGCCTACTACTTACCCCCCCTGCACCGATCCCTCTCCCCGACTGCATTACATGTTGAGTATTTTTCAATAAAGAAGATGATTTCGGAGAAGACTGGTGAGTGCCGATTATTTCTACTCCTTCATTGCATTGAAGATTTGTATCTTGCGATCATATCAGACCACCACCACATCTCTATGGACTTTCCTAGTCGAGTGTCCGTCCAATAGTCCAGCTTAGCCAGGTGTAGCAGTGCCGAATATCACACCTCTGCTTTGTATAATTTACAAATCTGTTTGACTTCCTGGCACCAGTTGATTTAACCCCTTAAGGACCAGGCCATTTTACACCTTAGGACCAGAGCGTTTTTTGAACTTCTGACCACTGTCACTTTAAACATTAATAACTCTGGAATGCTTTTAGTTATCATTCTGATTCCGAGATTGTTTTTTCGTGACATATTCTACTTTAACATGGTGGAAAATTTTTGTGGTAACTTGCATCCTTTCTTGGTGAAAAATCCCCAAATTTGATGAAAAAATTGAAAATTTGGCATTTTTCTAACTTTGAAGCTCTCTGCTTTTAAGGAAAATGGATATTCCAAATATTTTTTTTTTATTCACATATACAATATGTCTACTTTATGTTTGCATCATAAAATTGATGAGTTTTTACTTTTGGAAGACACCAGAGGGCTTCAAAGTTCAGCAGCAATTTTCCAATTTTTCACAAAATTTTCAAACTCACTATTTTTCAGGACCAGTTCAGGTTTGAAGTGGATTTGAAGGGTCTTCATATTAGAAATACCCCATAAAAGACCCCATTATAAAAACTGCACCCCCCAAAGTATTCAAAATGACATTCAGTCAGTGTTTTAACCCTTTAGGTGTTTCACAGGAATAGCAGCAAAGTGAAGGAGAAAATTCAAAATCTTCATTTTTTACACTGGCATGTTCTTGTAGACCCAATTTTAGAATTTTTACAAGAGGTAAAAGGAGAAAATTTATACTTGTATTTGTAGCCCAATTTCTCTTGAGTAAGCACATACCTTATATGTCTATGTAAAGTGTTCGGCAGGCACAGTAGAGGGCTCAGAAGGGAAGGAGCGACAAGGGGATTTCGGAGAGTACGTTTTTCTGAAATGGTTTTTGGGGGGCATGTTGCATTTAGGAAGCCCCTATGGTGCCAGAACAGCAAACCCCCCCCCCCCACATGGCATACCATTTTGGAAACTAGACCCCTTGAGGAATGTAACAAGGAATTAAGTGAGCCTTAATACCCCACAGGTGTTTCACGACTTTTGCATATGTAAAAAAAAATAAACATTTTCACAAAAATGTGTGTTCCCCCCCCCAAATTTCACATTTTTGCAAGGGTTAATAGCAGAAAATACCCCCCAAAATTTGTAACCCCATCTCTTCTTAGTATGGAGGTACCTCATAAGTTGACCTGAAGTGCACTATGGGCGAACTACAATGTTCAGAAGAGGAGGAGCGCCATTGAGCTTTTGAAGAGTGAATTTGTTTGGAATGGTAGTCAGGGGCCATGTGCGTTTACAAAGCCCCCCGTGGTGCCAGAACAGTGGACCCCATTTTGGAAACTACACCCCTCACAGAATTTAATAAGGGGTGCAGTGAGTATTTACACCCCACTGGCATTTGACAGATCAATTAAATTAAATTCTTAATAAAAAAAAATTAAATTTTTCATTTTCACGGACCACTGTTCCAAAAATCTGTCAGACACCTGTGGGGCGTTCATTACGTGAGGGGTGTAGTTTCCAAAATGGGGTCCATTGTTCTCGCACTATGGGGGCTTTGTAAACACACGTTACCTTAAATTCCGGACACATTTTCTCTTCAAAATCCCAATGGCGCTCCTTCTGTTCTGAGCATTGTAGTTCGCCCACCGAGCACTTTACATCCACATTTGGGGTATTTTCTTACTCAGAAGAAATGGGGTTACAAATTTTGGGGGACATTTTTCCTATTTTCCCTTGTGAAAATGAAAAATTTAGGGTAACACCAGCATTTTAGTGAAAAAAAATTATTTTTTTCATTTTCCCATCCAACTTTAACGAAAATTTGTCAAACACCTGTGGGGTGTTAATGCTCACTATACCCATTGTTACATTCCGTGAGGGGTGTAGTTTCCAAAATGGGTCCACTTCCCTTAAGGCCCATGGCGCAGGGACGTACTCATACGTCCGTGGTCCTTAAGGGGTTAAAAAAAAACAAAAAAACGTTTTCCAGTGAAGTACCCCTTTAAAGGGTATTCTCCTATAGGTAATATAAACCTATAACCCAGTGTTTCCAAAACAGTGTGTCTCAAGCTGTTGCAAAACTACAAACCCCAGCATGCCCGTACAGCCTTGGGCTGTCCAGGCATGCTGGGGGTTGTAGTTTTGCAACAGCTGGACACACACTGTTTGGAAGATACTATAACTGATCAACAAGAATTAAGGTTGAACGACTTCTGACTAGATGGAGTAGCAGTGCGCACACACATACCCAGCCGGTGCTCAGTTTATTGTCTATGACGCTTGTCATCATTGCTGAGGATTGCCATTCACTATCACCACTCTTATCCTAATATTGTGTGGGATCGACCACCTGCGATAGGCTGGCACATGGGATACATTTCTTTTTTAAGCAAGAGATTAGAAAGAACACAGAGGCCGACTGCAACACACACGTGCGGCTATTGGGACCGAAGGTACTTAGTTACGTAGTTTAGAAGTTCAGCCTATATCTCTAATGTGTGATCCAAAGGAAAGCAAAATACCCTTATGAGGCTGATGCTAATTGCTCCATACCCCCAAATATGGCATCAGAATAAATCCTTGGATCAACATTGAGTCCCTATAAATCTAGTATCCATAACCTGTAATATTACTCCTCTCCAGAAATGTATTCCGGTCCCTCCTGATCTCTATAAGAGAGTTCCCCATGACCAGTTCCTGTGACAGACAATTCCACAGTCTCACTGCTCTTACAGTAAAGAACCCCCTTCTGTGCTGGTGTAGAAACCTTCTTTCCTCTAGACGTAGAGGATGCCCCCTTGTTATAGATACAGTCCTGGGTATAAATAGGTCATGGGAGAGATCTCTGTACTGTCCCCTGATATATTTATACATAGTTTTTAGGTCTCCCCCCTAAGATGTCTTTTTTTCTAAACTAAATAATCTTTCTGGTACTGTAGTCCTCCCATTCCCCTTATTACTCTGGTTACCAGTCTTTGAACACTTTGAGGACCTTCCTAAGTTGCTTTTTCTCATTGAACTCAATGTAACTTATAAAATCTGCAATAAAAAAAAAGCATAACAAAAACTGCATCAAAACAAAAAATAAATGATTTGTAGTACCAGGCACAGTCTCTACTATACATACACCAGCCTATCTGATGTTTATGACCTACCCTGTAACTAAGGGTATGTACACACAGGCACAAAAAAAAAAAAACTTGCCCCTGAACCGCAGTCGGCGCAGCTAGTTGTGCCATAAGGTTCCCATTGATTTGAATGGGAGATTCATGGCCGGACTGTGTGAAAAAAAGTGACCTATCAGAAATCAGAAGATAATTGTTTTTGTGTGTGTGTGTGTGTGTGTGTGTTTTTTTTTTTTTTATACTTTATTTTTTTATTGTTTTGCTTTAACAACCTAATGCAAATAATCTTCTCTAGCGAACATGAGTTATCCAGGAAAAAACTTTTTTATATATAATAAACTGGCTCCAGAAAGTTAAACAGATTTGTAAATTACTTCTATTAAAAAATCTTAATCCTTTTAGTACTTATGAGCTTCTAAAGTTAAGGTTGTTCTTTTCTGTCTAAGTGCTCTCTGATGACACGTGTCTCGGGAACCGCCCAGTTTAGAAGCAAATCCCCATAGCAAACCTCTTCTAAACTGGGCGTTTCCCAAGACACGTGTCATCATAGCGCTCTTAGACAGAAAAGAACAACCTTAACTTTAGAAGCTCATAAGTACTAAAAGGATTAAGATTTTTTTAATAGAAGTAATTTACAAATCTGGAGCCAGTTGATATATAAAAAAAAGTCTTAATAAAGGGGTAATAGAAAAACAGTGCTTTTTTTTTTTTTTTCTTCTAAAAACAGCACCACACCTGTGCTTTTACCTGTATGGTATTACAAATTGGCTCTATTCACTTTAATGCAAGTTGTAATACCACACACAGCCTGAGGACAGGTGTGGTGCTGTTTTTGAAAGGTTAATCCCTTTTAAGATCCTGTGCCCCCATGACAACACTTCCTGCCTCAGCACTGGCATTTCACGATTATACAAAACCTAGGCTTGTACTCCAGGCTTCATGTGTCTAGGTTAGGAAAGAAAAATAATTTTTAGTGTCAAAATATAACACTTGAGTCAAAAAGACAAAGCTTTGTTTCTTGGATACATTGTGAGCGAGGCATGGGAGCAGCGAGGCCCCCTACCTGTGGTGAATAGACAATGAAGACAGAGGTAACATCACCTCCACAGGTCACAATGTGGATTAACATTGGTTTAACACCTTCATCCTGTATCGTAATAACAGAACGATTTATGTTACATGTCCATGTGCATGATATAATTTACTTATGTTGGTTTAATATTCCATTCTTCTCTATTGTTATAATAAGGTGTCAGATAGTTGCTTGCCCCGGCCAGTGTTTTACAAGCCATAGGATGTACTTATATCTGCATGTTACACACAGTCTGTAGTTATTCTGTACAATGGAATTCCCTTCTGGTCTCCAGATCTAATAGTTGTCGGGCGAATGTGCAAACACACCCACTCTTGCCCCATGATTATATTGGCCAAGCCAAAAATGTGCCCGTTCAACAGGTCTTTCCATTGTTACATCATTATTACTTTTTTTTTTTCAAAGTTCAATAACTGTATGTGTTATTTTTTTAAGAGAAGAAATTATATGCAAAGCAGATCCCCCACCACTTATTCAAAGTGGCTATCCCTTAAGGTCAACTAGTAGTCTTGGAAGTTGACTGGGAATGTATTTCAAGCCAGAGATTTTTCAAATATGTATTTTGGGGCTTTGCCCTTCGTCAGTATGGAGCAGGGTGCTGGCTAATAATAGGGAAAACCCTAAAATATAGGTCTACAGATGGGTATTTTTTCCTTGTGGAGAGATCTTTTGCTCGGCATACGTTCCCAGACAGTTTCCTAGAATCCTAGTTAAAGTGAAATATTGATCTTAAAGGAGTAGTGCTGTAAAACATAACTTATCCCCTATCCAAACGATAGGGGATAAGTTATAAATCATGAGGGTCCGAGCGCTGAGACACCCCCTACGATATTCTGAATGGGGCCTCAGCAATCTGCCGGAAGTGGCCATTCCAACCCCGGTCAGCACGCCCCCTTCCAGCAGACTGCCGGGGCCCCTTTCAGGAGATGGTGGGGGTCCTAGTGATCTATAACTTATCCCCTATTCCTTGGATTGGGGATAAGTTATGTTTCACTACAAAACTCCTTTAAGGGAAAGTCACTTGGAAAGATTCTTGGAAATGGACTGGGAATATATGCCAAGCCAGAGATTTCGGAAACATCTATTTCAGGGTTTTGCCCCTCGTCGGTACAAAGCTAGGTGCTGGCTGGATAGTAAGAGGTAAAACCCTAAAACATAGTTCTGCAGATGGGTATTCATTTCTTATGGATAGATCTCCTGCTTTGCATACATTCCCAGTCAGTTTTCAAGACTCCTAGTTGGAGTAAAATATTAACCTTAAGGCAACAAGTCCTGGAAATTGACTGGGAAGAAAGTATCTCTAGTTGTTGCAAAACTGCAACTCCCATCATGCCCTGACAGCCTTCGGTTTTGCAACAGCTAGAGAGCCACAGCTTGGGGTACACTGCTGCATATTAAAGTGGTTATCCAGGAAAACAGCACCACCACTCTGTCCAGGCTGCGTGCGGTATTGCAGCTCAGTTCCATTGAAGGGAATAGAGATGAGTTGTAATACCGGACACAACCTGTGGACAAGTGTGGCTCTGTTTTTGGACCGTTTGCTGGATAACCTGTGTTTGTAATGGACCTGCATAAGGGCATATGTATAATACATTTTAGGAGCACTGGCTCATTCCTATAGGCGTAACACCCTGCAGGGACATAGCACCTGTCTGACACGTCACATATAGCAGATCTGTCTTACTTTGTTTGTACAATTGATGTCCCCTCTCCCAGGCTGCATGTTGTAAATTCCTAGGGATAAAGGGTTAACTAGCTCCCCACCACCCATGTCTTAATGCTGTTCTCTGTGTATGGGGTCGTATATAGTCATAGTGATGGCGGCTATGTTATTTTGGAGGTCCGGCGTGAACTTATTGTTTTATTTTGCTAGGGTCGGGTAATCTACACAGGACATTGAGCCAACGTAACACTCTTGCATACCAAAGAAATAATTATGCTCTCAACACTGCAGCTACCTATGCAGAGCCGCACAGATCAATGCCGTACCGGGTGTCTGAAGGCGGCTATAACCGGATGCCTCACGCAGCCACGGCGGATGACGGAACCACCAGGTCGCCCTCCATTGACAGCATACAGAAGGATCCGAGGCAAGTGGACGTTTAGTTTGTTTTCCATTCAAGATAAGTAAATAAATCACTTTTTATGGTATGTTCACATGTGCGTATTTTACTGCAGGTTTTTCTACACATTGAAGTCATTGGGTAGGAACATCTGGTGCAAAATACGTGTGAACGTACCCTTAGGTTAGGCTCATACATGCTGTATTTTGCTGCATATTTTCTGCAGCTGGTTATGCTACCGATTGACTTCAATGGGCAGAAAAATACGCAGCAGCTCATAAGCAGCAAAATACGGCACCTGTGACCCTAACACTTACACTTGGGGATTTGATCTGCTGCAGAAAATCCGCAGTAAAATATGCACCTTTAGGGTCTATTCACACGTACAGTATTCTGCGCAGATTTGATGCGCAGGATTTTCTGCTGCAGATTTCAATGTAAACTGAATGACTGGACACAGCTGGAAATCCTGCGCATCAAATCTGCGCAGAATACAGTACGTGTGAATAGACTCTAAACGTACCCTTGGGCTGTGGTCACACAGCAGATTACGTTGCTGCAGATTTTGTTTACTTTTAGTGCTGTGGGTTTTGCCGTAAGTGTTAAGCTGCGCGATGCAGAATCGTCTTACCATTTTCTGCAACGTGGACTTCGAGGCTATGTTCACACACCGTAAAATCGGGCGTACTTTGCTTTGAGGTCGTTTTTTCGGATGTTTACGGCAAAATAAAAATGCTGCTTTTAATGTGTGTGAACATAATGGGGGAGATTTATCAAAACCTGTGAAGGGGCAGAGTGGTGCAGTTGCCCATAGCAACCAATCAGATGAAAAATGAAAGAAGCGATCTGATTGGTTGCTATGGTCAACTGATAAACTTTTCAAAGGATTTGATAAATCTCCCTCAAGGGGAAGCTTATTCCAAACACTATCCGAAGGATAGGGGATGAGATGTCTGATCACAGGGTTCCCCCCCCCACCGCGCGATAAGACCTCTTATCCCCTGTCCTTTGAATAGGGGATAAGATGTCTAGGGGCGAAGTACAACTTTAAAGGGGTTTTGCTTATGAGACACGCTTATCTCCTATGCAGATAGGGAATGAGTATCTGATCAGTGGGAATCTAACTGTTGGGACCCCCACGGATCAATAGAATGGCGGTCTCATGCCCCTCTTGATTAAATAGGGTGGTGGTTAGATAGGAGTGCTGCCATTCCATTAAAGGGGTTATCCTGGGATAGAAACACAGAGCTAATTTCTTATCAAAACAGCACCACTACTGTCCTCAGGTTGTGTGTGATATTGCAGCTTTGTTACATTGAAGTGAATGGAGCCAGGTTGTAACACCACACATAACCTATGAACAGTAGTGGTGCTGTTTTTTGAAGAAATTAGCTCTGTGTTTCTATCCCTGAATAAAACCTTTAACCTCTGTGGTCTTGGTAAAGATAACAGAGCAGAGTGTTTGGCTTGTTTTATCCAGCCCATAGAGTTTAATGCAATACTGCGCGCATATCTGACCACCAGCCCATTAGGCCAGTGGATCACAGGACCCCCCCCATTGTCTGATAGTTCAGGGGTCCTTACAGTCAGACACTTTCCCTATTCGAACAATAGGGGGTGCATGTCTTTATGGGCAAACCTATTAAAGTATTTACTTTGCTCTGTATACAAAATATTTCTTGAATTGCCACGCAGCATCCCCAGACTTCTAAAAACTTTACCTGTTTACTGTTTGGATATTGTTTATCACTGCATGGTTAAAGGGGTACTCCATAGAAAAAAAAAAAAAAGTTTAAATCAATTGGTGCCAGAAAGTTATACAGATTTGTAAATGACTTCTAGTAAAAAGTCTTAATCCTTCCAGTACTTATCAGCTGTTGTATGCTACAGAGGAAGTTGTGTAGTTCTTAAGTCTGACCACAGTGCTCTCTGCTGCCACCTCTGTCCATGTCAGGAACTGTCCAGAGCAGAATCAAATCCCCATAGCAAACCTCTCCTGCTATGGACAGTTCCTGACATGGACAGAGGTGTCAGCAAAGAACACTGTTGTCAGACTAGAAAGAGCTACATGATTTCATCCAGAGCATACAGCAGCTGATAAGTACTGGAAGGATTAAGACATTTAAATGAACTTTTTGCACCAGTTGATTTAAAAATACTAATTTTGTTTGGAATGCCCCTGTAAACTATTGTCAGATGTGTGAAACCATAAATTATCCTATTTTGTGCCTTGATAGGGGTTGCATATTGCTGCTTTCTAATACAAAACAGCACCACTATTGCCCTTAGTTCCTGTCTGGTATTGCAGCTCAGTCCCTTTTAAGTAAGTGAGGCTGAGTTGCAATACTAGAAGCAACCTACTGACAGCAGTGGCGCTGTTCCCCAGTCTCCTAACAATAATTAAAGATTTATGTATAAAATCTAAGTTGATATATACCATTCATAATATTTGCCAGTTGTTTTACCGTGACAGCATAGGTGCGCAATTACGGATGCTGCCTTCTTCTCTCCTCGCAGACATCCTATCATTATCTAGGTGTCTGCTAAATCTTTAATAAGCACCTCCGCTCCCCCTGTCATTTCATTACACATCATTTTTGTTGTACTCCACATCTCGTCTATGTTCCGCCGTGATCCAAGAGGACGACTTGATTCTAGCCGGGTAATGCCATCCGTGATTGGTAAATTATACGCAATTTCCAGCTATTGAAAAGGGTCTTTTATCGCTTGCAGACCACTTCTTTCCTACCTAGAATAAAAATATGTTCTGGAATGTGGCGCAGAGCGCCCTGACCGTAAATTACCTCCTGGCCTGGCTGCTTAATGTTTCAATCCAATTTATTAGCTGTAAATAAAAGTCTTAAAGGAGATGTCTACTTTTAACACTTGCTTTCTGCCGGGAAAGGCTTCCCCCAACAAAAATGCTGATCAGTGTCTCCTGTTGTTGGGGAACCCAGCGATCAGCTGTCGCCTGTGCTGGAACCCAGCAGCGAGTGTTCAGTTTCCCTGCAGTGCCTCCGCAGGAGAAATGAAGTATTACATGGCAGTCATTGAATTGAAAGGTGTCAATGTTTCCCAACCAGCGTGTCTCCAGCGGGCCTCAGTTTAGAGACCCCCTGCTCTAGAGCAGTGGTTGCAAAACTACAACTCCCAGCATGCCCAGACAGCCAAAGGCTGTCTGGGCATGCTGGGAGTTGTAGTTTTGCGAAAGCTTGAGGCACTCCGTTTAGGAAACTGTTTGGAGACCACTACTCTAAATCATTAAGATTAAACTTGATGAACTCTTGTCTTATTTTCAACCTGAACTATGTAACCATGATGTCATAGTATGGAAATAATGCAAAAAATAAAGGGGTACTCCGGTGGAAAACAATTATTATTATTTTTTTTAATCAACTGGTGCCAGAAAGTTAAATAGATTTGTAAATTACATCCGTATACACATTTTAATCCTTCCAGTACTTATCAGCTGCTGTATGCTCCACAGGAAATTCCCTCTATTTTGGAATTTCTTTTCTGTCTGACCAGTGCTCTCTGCTGACATCTCTGTCCGTATCAGGAACTGTCCAGAGCAGGAGATTTTTTTCCTGCGCTGGACAGTTCCTGACATGGACATAGGTCAGCAGAGAGCACTGTGGTCAGACTGAGAAGAGCTACACAACTTCTTGTGGAGCATACAGCAGCTAAGTACTGGAAGGATTAAGATTTTTAAATAGATGTAATTTACAAATCTGTTTATTTTTCTGGCACCAGTTGATTTTAAAACATTTGTTTTCCACTGGAGTACCCCTTTAAGGTCAATTGTGTTTCGCCCATAGTCATCACTAACCATGCCTTATAACTGAGAGGAGATGGACCCCCTTGGTTTTCCAGCCACACAGCAGGGCACGGTCTTCTCACTACTTATAGCCATTCTGTGCATTGTAAATTTGGCAATATATTCATGATCAAGAGAATGCAGCTTATCTGTCCTTAGAGACGTTAGTTGCGTTATTGGGACCACTGGCAGACCCTTAGGCCACTTTCATACAAGCACATTTTGCATTTATATTAGATCTGCATTAGGGGGTCCATAATAAACAGCAAATGTCAGTCTATGGGGGCTTTTCCCATCAACCTATAAAATACACAGGATAAAACGCAAGCTGTTCTGCTTTCTTGTGTGGAAAATGTACATTAACGGGGTACTCCGCTGCTCACCGTTTGGAACAAAACGTTCTGAATGCTTAGAGCCGGCGCCGGGAGCTCGTGACTTCATAGCCCCGCCCCTCAATGCAAGTCTATAGGAGGGGGCGTGACAGCCGTCACGCCCCCTCCCATAGACTTGCATTGAAGGGGCGGGGCATGACGTCATGAGTGGCGGGATTATAACACAAGCTCCCGGCGCCGGTTCTAAGCATTCAGGACATTTTGTTCCAAACGCTGACCCCTTTAAAGGGGTTCTCCCTTGCTTATACTGTTTTTTGTTATTATGTTTGTGTGTTATGTGTGTATAAGTATGTGTTTTTTTATGTGTGTTGTGATTATGTATATATGTATTTTCTTACCTTTTGTGAAGATCCGGAAGCTGGCCCCTTTTTCTTCCAGTGGCTTGCAGTGCACCTCGGCCTCCGCCATGTTGTGTTTGGTAAGTGGGATGTCGGGGGGGGGGGGGGGGTGTTCTTGCTTCTGTCCTTCCTATCTTCTGACGTCCGAGGCAAATCTTTTCTTCCGGTTTCTTCCGTGGCTCAGCGATGAATCTGAGGCCTCTTCCGGCACATGCGCAGGTAGTTTTTGTTTTATTTATTTTTTTTACCAATAGTTTTTTTTTGTCCAATTGACAAACTGTCTGCGCTTGCGCGAAGCTACGCTATTAGCGTAGACCTAACGTACGCTACGCTGTTAGTGTAGCACTTGCCTACTCGCGCATGCGCAGACAGTTTGTCAATTAGACAAAAAAAAACTTTATTGGTAAAAAAAAAAACTACCTGCGCATGCGCCGGAAGAGGCCGCAGATTCATCGCTGAGCCACGAAAGAAACAGGAAGAAAAGATTTGCCTCGGACGTCAGAAGATAGGAAGTACAGAAGCAAGAACTCGCCCCCCAACATCTCACTTACCGAACACAACATGGAGGAGGCCGAGGAGCACAGCAAGCCAGTGGAAGAAAAGGGGCCAGCTTCCGGATCTTCACAAAAGGTAAGAAAATACATATATACATAATCACAACACACATAAAAAAACACATACTTATACACACATAACACACAAACATAATAGCAAAAAACAGTAAAAGCAAGGGAGAACCCCTTTAAAGTGTAAGTGTCACACAAAAAAAAAATTTTTAATTAAAAAATTTCAGGTGTCATAGAGGCAAGTCAAGTCTCAAAAGTTTTGATCAATGGGGTCTGAGTATTCATACCCCGAACAATTGTCAGGACAACCAGGGAGATGTCAGAGACGATGCCATAGACTTACATTGTAAGTTCTAGCGATCGATCTGAACACTCAGAACCTGATTGACTCTTTACATGTCAAAAGTTTTTTTTAAAGTCACAGTGTACTAGCCGCCACACCCCCTCACATAGACATGAATGGGACGTGCTGTGATGTCACGAATACGGAAGCTCCTAACTTACCTGTTCAGAATACCACGGTGCTATTTCCTTTGGATAGGGGATCAGATGTCTAGGGACGGAGAACTATTTAAAGTCTATGGGGAGGGACAAAAATTAAATCTGGATAGTTGACATTTTAGCATCTGTATTTCATCTATTGTGTAACTGTTTTTCAAACCATAACGTAAAGACATCTGCAGCCCTAGACACTTATTCCTTATCCACAGGATAGGGGATAAATGTCTGATCGGGGGGGGGGGGGGGTCCAAATGCTGCGACCCCTGCAATCTCCTGTACGGGCCCGGCTCTTCTGCGGCTCTCCTGTGCATGTCACCGCGGCCAACACGCCCCCTCCATGTATCTCTATGGGAGAGGCGGAGATGCAGCGTTCGTGCTTCGCCCATGGAGCTGTATGGAGGGAGCGTGATGTAGAAGACACTCTCATTAGCCACGATCTCCTATACGGGGGTCCGGCACTGCGGATAGGGGATGAGTGTCAAAGACTGCAGTACTCCTTTAATCACATGTCTAGAAGATGCCCAACAGGACTTGCTGTACAAAATACAGATGCAATGCTTATGAATCCTGATGTCATTTCATCTGTAATATGTAATTATTTTGTGCTGTTTATTTTATTTTTTGATTGCTTTTTGATTAAATTTATTTGCATTATTTCAATCAGAGTTTCATTAATCAGCAGTAATTTGTTTAAAAGGAATTTGTCGCCTAGATTTAAAAAAAATAAAAAATGTTTTGCCAGATACTGACAAGTATATTTTGCTCAAAATCGCTTTCTGTTTTCTTATTTGAATTTTTCGATTTCATTCTTTGTACATTATTATGGGGGCAGCCATATTTACAGCAAGCTTTATGGATACACCAACCTATATAGCAAGAAAACAAAGTGAATGCAAATAACAATAATTTTTATTACAATAAAAACAAGAATGGCATCTGACAAATATGGGCACTAGTCATTAGAAATATGTACCACCATTATGATTAGACCTCTCCCGGAAGAAGGACGCAAGTCCGAAACGGACGCAGGGGTTGACTTCTCTCTATTGCATTTTTTGTCTGCACATGTAGGTATTTACTGCGGTGATCCTGTGCTTGTACTTTGCTTATGTTTGTACCTCATGCACTGTATCTGGATGCTATGCTGCTATAAGAATTCTAGTACTACCTCTTTATGCTGTGTTGGCATTTCATATTACCTCATACAGCAGCTTTTATATGAGAGATGCTCCATATTTGTCACACGCCATTCTTGTTTTTATTGTAATTTTTAAATAATAAAAATTATTTGCATTCACTTTGTTGTCTGCCACAGTTGTCTTGCTATATAGGTTGGTGTATCCATATTTTCTGTATTGGCAGTATACACATATCCACATACGTATAGCCTTAGGAGTACTGTAGGGAACATTTTTATAAGCTCCCCTTTCACACAAGGCTTTGTACTGTGTCTTTTCGGTGTATTAGCAAGCTTCATGAATAGCCTGAAGCCGTCTCCTTTCTAAGAGTGGGAAACGTCTCTGGCCGTTTAATGTGACCTTTAAAGAGGTCATTCCAAAGGGTGGGGGGAGGCTGATCACTTTCCGAGACTTCTCCTTCTTATCACAGACAGAACGGGAAGTCTCGGCTTAGTTTCAAGGCTCAATGGTCAAAATGAAAATTACAATATTACAGAATAATTTTATAATATATATATATATATATATATATATATATATATATATATAGGGGGAAAAAAATCAAACAAAATGACAAAATGATTAACTGTTTTTTGTAAATGTTGTAGAGACATGTTAGTTAACCGGTCGGGGTCTGAGTGTTCAGACCGATGGGTAGAACAAGTTGGGAGAAGAGTGCACTAAATGAGACAAATTTAGGATTGTATCAGTCAGCTACACTTTTCTTCCCGCTCGTTCTAACAATTAGTCGGGGTCAGTAAACTTAGACCCGATGAAAAAGTTTTACATTTCACTAGGAAATGTCAAAAGTTTTTTTTTAAAGTGACAGGTACACTTTAATATTAAAGGGGCACTCCCCTGGAAAATAAAAACTAAAATCAACTGGTGCCATGAAGTTAAACAGATTTGTAAATTACTTCGATTTAAAAATATTAATCCTTCCAGTACTTATCAATTGCTGTTTGTTCCAGAGGAAGTTCTTTTCTTTTTGAATTTCTTTTCTGTCTGACCACAGTGCTCTCTCCTGCCACCTCTGTCCATGTCAGGAACTGTCCAGAGAAGGATAGGTTTGCTATGGGGATTTGCTCCTACTCAGGACAGTTCCTGAAATGGACAGAGGTGTCAGTAGAGGGCACTGTGGTCAAACAGAAAGGAAATTCAAAAAAGAAAAGAACTTCCCGTGGAACATACAGCAGCTGATAAGTACTGGAAGGGTGAAAATTTTGAAATTGAAATAATATACAAATCTGTTGAACTTTCTGGCACCAGTTAATTTAAAAAATGTTTTCCAGTGGAGTACCCCTGTAAAGGGGACCTGTGAACAACCCCCCAAAAAAATGACTGTATGACACCTTTTTACAATTTCTTGATGCACCGTCCTGTTCCTGAGACATGACAGTTTCTCTGATGATTCAGGTAATCTGTTAGATGGGTGTAAATTTTATTTTACTTATGGTAGCGGCTAACAGATGGGCGGGATTATAGTCAGGGGGTGTGTTTTACATTAAGGGGCTTGGATGTCTAATACACACTACCTGAATGCGCCTAATAAACACCCCCCACCAATTACCTTATAGTCACTCCCATATTATTATTATTTTTTTTTTAAACATGGGAGTGACTGTAAGGTAATTGGTGGGGGGGGGGGGGATTAGGCCTACACACCCCCTGACTGTATAATCTCACCCATCAACGGTTAGCTGCTCCCATTAGTAAAATTAAGTTGACGTCCATTGACTGATTCCCTGAATTGTCCAAAAAGCTATAAACTTACACATCTCAGGAACAGGAGGACGTATCAAGAAACTGAAAAAATTGGCTGGATCGGGGCATCCTGAGCTGTAGTACAACAGCTCCCGCTGAAATCAATGGGTCATGTACTGGTTCCACCATAGCTCCTCTACGCATTTACAGATGAATGTGTGACCCAGTTTATTTTACTCAGAAGTCTTAAACAACAATAATAACAGTACCCAACATATTTTATTTTGACCTGTACGGCTTTACCCTTTTATAAAAATCCCGTCCCTCCATTTAATCCGCTCGTGTTCTGTAATTATTCATGACACGGCAATGTTTTATGATGCCGCAGTAAGGTATGCGTGCCGTACCTGTTGGATAACTCGAGCTGGCACAAGCTTTGCGGGGACACAGGTTTATTACTTTCACAGAAATCATTGCTTGGTGTACGAGGAGCCGTCATGTTCTCCTATCACGTTCCGACATGGTGCTGGCGAACGTACAGGTAACACATCCAAATCCATATTGGCTGCTGTATTACACTCAATCTGATGTGCGCGTTTCGTTGGCACCTATCGATCTGCCTGTGGCTCCGTGCCATGCTATTTTTATTATTTATTTTATTTTTTATTCAGTATTCCATCAAAGACAAGCAGCCTGCGTTCATGTTCTATAGGTGTTATATGATCAGCACTAAATACGGTAGATTTTTATTTATTTATTTATTTTATTAATATATCAGGGCCGTGAGATGTTTGCTTGCTCGGCTAATAGAACTATACATTTTGTCTATGGAGGTAATTTATTACCCCTGTTTCATATTAAGTGATGTCAGAAGTGCCCGTTGGCTTCAATTTCGATACAAACCACTGCAATCTACATTGTAATTTGTGTCTGCTCGGGAAGGAGTTGTGTGCGCCTTGTTCTTCTGACCCGCTCCTAATGGAGTTGAGATTTATTGAAATAAACAGTTTAAAGGACCGCTACCCGCCACGTAACAAATTACCTATTAAATATTCTTGAATTCAATGTATTATTCTTCTGCTTTATTGCTGCGTCTAGGGTAGTGTTTCCTAACCAGGGTGCCTCCAGCTGTTGCAAAACTAAAAACTCCCAGCATGCCTGGACAACTGTCGGCTGTCACTTTACAGATTCTTAGTTGTTTCTTCTGGAAATACATGAATATACTCAAAAATGATTATTGTTCAAGCATGTTAGTAGAGAATATTAAGTCATTCGGGGTTTCCCTAGCCTTCAGGTCTCCAGCTGTTGCACGACTACAACGACAAGCATGCCCAGACAGCTGAAGGAGTACAAGGGTTTGTGCAGGCATTCTGGGAGTTGTAGTTTTGCAACAACTTTGGAGCTTCAGGTTGGGGAGCACTGAATTACTCAAAATTTCCTGCTAATATGTTTGAAGAAAGAAGATATGTTTGTCAATATATATTGGAGAGCACTATACCAGTGTTTTCCCAAGGAGTGTGCCTCCAGCTTTTGCAAAACTATAACTCCCAGCATGCCTGGACAGTTTTGCAAAAGCTGGAGGCACCCTGGTTGGGAAACACTGGTCTATATATTGGAGAACTCCCATTTGTCTAGATAGATAGATAGATAGATATAGATATAGATATATAGATATATATATATCTATCTCTCTATTAGAGAGAGAGAGAGAGAGAGAGACAAGCACCCATTTGTCAATATGCAGTATACAGTCATGGCCGTAAATGTTGGCACCCCTGGAATTTTTCAAGAAAATGAAGTATTTCTCACAGAAAAGGATTGCAGTAACACATGTTTTGCTATACACATGTTTATTCCCTTTGTGTGTATTGGAACTAAACCAAAAAAGGGAGGGGAAAGAGCAAATTGGACATAATGTCACCAAACTCCAAAAATGGGCTGGACAAAATTATTGGCGCCCTTTCAAAATGTTGGAAAAAATAATATTGTTTTATACTCACCTGGGGCAAGTAACAGGTGTGGGCAATATAAAAATCACACCTGAAAGCAGATAAAAAGGAGAGAAGTTCTCTTTGCATTGTGTGTCTGTGTGTGCCACACTAAGCATGGACAACAGAAAGAGGAGACGAGAACTGTCTGAGGACTTAAGAACCAAAATTGTTGAAAAAATATCAACAATCTCAAGGTTACAAGTCCATCTCCAGAGATGTAGATTTGCCTTTGTCCAAAGTGCGCAACATTATCAAGAAGTTTGCAACCCATGGTGCTGTAGCTAATCTCCCTGCGTGGGGACGGAAGAGAAGAATTGATGAAAGGTGTCAATGCAGGATAGTCCGGATGGTGGATAAGCAGCCCCAAACAAGTTCCAAAGATAGTTCGCGCTGACACAGATGCTCCCTGAGCCTGCAGGACAGCTTGAATATCAGTCTACATTTAAATGAAATGAAACGCTATGGCAGGAGACCCAGGAGGACCCCACTGCTGACACAGAGACATAAAAAAGCAAGACTACATTTTGCCAAAACGAAATTGAGTAAGCCAAAATCCTTCTGGAAAAATGTCTTGTGGACAGATGAGACCAAGATAGAGCTTTATGGTAAAGAACATCATTCTACTATTTACCGAAAACGGAATGAGGCCTACAAAGAAAAGAGCACAGAACCTACAGTGAAATATGGTGGAGGATCAATGATATTTTGGGGTTGTTTTGCTGCCTCTGGCACTGTACAGCCCAGTGTCTGAAAGCTGGGTTTGCGTCAGAGATCTTGGGTCTTCCAGCCGGACAATGACCCCAAACATACGTCAAAAAGCCCCCAGAAATGGATGGCAACAAAGCGCTGGAGAGTTCTGAAGTGGCAGCAATAAGTCAAGATCTAAATCCCATTGAACACCTGTGGAGAGATCTTAAAATTGCTGTTGGGAAAAGGCGCCTTCCAATAACAGAGACCTGGAGCAGTTTATAAAGGAAGAGTGATCCAACATTCCGGCTGAGAGGTGTAAGAGGTGTAGGAAGCGACTGATTTCAGTTATTTTTTTCCAATGGGTGTGCAACCAAATATTAAGTTTAAGGGTGCCAATAATTTTGTCCAGACCATTTTTGGAGTTTGGTGACGTTATGTCCAATTTGCTTTTTTCCCTCCCTTTTTTGGTTTAGTTCCAATACACACAAAGGGAATAAACATGTGTATAGCAAAACATGTGTTACTGCAATCCTTTTCTGTGAGAAATACTTCATCTTCTTGAAAAATTTCAGGGGTGCCAACATTTACGGCCATGACTGTATATTGGAGAGCACCCATTTGTCAATATATATTGAAGAGCACATATTTGTCAATATACAGTATATATTTGAATAGCACCCATCTGTCAATATATATATATAAGGGGTGTAAGAAAAATCGATTTGCGCGATTATGGTGATTTTTGACTTGCCTATACTGAATCGATTCAAAATATTTTTGAATCGATTCTTTTAGGGATGTGGAATTTGTATCTCCTGACGCCCGGAACAGCATGCCATGTCCTGGGCATCAGGAGATACAAGTTCCACATTTTGTCAGCCGGATCTGATGCGGCGGCGCTCTGGATGTATGGAGCGGGCTCCGACTCGTGCCCACTCCATACTCTGCGGCCCCCGGCTGATTTCAGTAGCCGGGGGCTGCTGATGCCTCACCGCCGCTAATATCCAGCATGCAGTGCTCTGCAGTGTGTATGGAGTGGGCTCCCGACTCATGCCCGCTCCATACTCTGCAGCCCCCGGCTGTTCTCCGTAACCGGGGGCCGCCGCTAATAGCCAGCAAGCGGCGATTGCCGTGGCTGGCTATTAACCCTTTAGATCGCCGCTGTCAAAGCGGACAGCGGCGTCTAAAGGGATCTGTGAATGCTCACTGGTGGGCTAATGGGGTGGATCACCCCCCCCCCCCCCCCCCCCCCGCAGCGCGATCGCGGGCGGGCAATCCACTGTGGAGGTAGCGGAGGGCTTACCTCTGCTTCCCTGCTCTCCGTGGCTCTGTCATTGATAGAGCCTGGCTGGACCAGGCTCTATCAATGGATCGCAGATCAATGGAGTTCAATAGAACTCTATCTGTCTGAGGAATCTAAAGATTCCTCCTAAAAGTCTAATAAAGTGTATAAAAAAATAAAATAAAAATAAAGTTTAAAAAACAATGTCTTTTACACTTTTATTAAGACAGAATCGGGATATATCGCAATGTATCGTCACCTAGACGGTATGGCGATATATCGGGATATATCGAATCGCCACACCGGTATCGCGATTCGAATCGTTAATTTCTTGGCGATTCACACCCCTAATAAATATATATTGAAGAGCACCCATTAGTCATTCTATTTGAGAGCACCCATTTAGCAGCTGGAGAACTACAGGTTGCAAAGAAATCACTGTAGTAATTAAGAGTCCACAGACCCCTAATTCTATTTTTACAGGGGAGAAGACTAAGTACATCTCTCACCATGGACATTCTATTGATTAAAATTTGAACTGTGTAATGCTGCATTTACCATGTGGTGGCGCCGCAGAAGATTTGGACACTTGTTGCTGGGTTGACCGTTGATTGTTCAAAGAAGCCTAAAGAAGAAATAGATTAATAGGAAGACTTGGCCAGCATCCTCTTGATCCCTCATGCATTAAAGGGTTATTCCGTGAAAAAGCTTTTTTTTTTTTTTTTTTTCATATGAACTGGCTCTAGAAAGTTAAACAGATTTGTAAATTACCTCTATAAAAAAAAAAAAAAAAAAAAAAAAAAATCTTAATCCTACCAGTACTTATCAGCTGCTGAAGTTGAGTTGTTCTTTTCTGTCTAACCACCGTGCTCTCTGCTGACACCTCTGTCTGTCTGTCTCAGGAACTGTCCAGAGCAGTTTTTAATACAAGTAATTAACAAATCTGTTTAACCTTCTGGAGCCAGTTGATATGAAAAAAAAAATTTTTCATGGAATACCCCTTTAAGATATACTGTTACTGTTATACTGTAGGTTTCTTGAAGTTCGAGGGTTTTTTTTTTTTTACTTTAAAGAATAATTTTAGAAGCCTTTAGCCTTGTGTTCAGTACAAGAAGCCTGTCATTTTCCATGCTGACAAGGAAGGAAGAAAGTAAATGGCTGCTACACTTTTTAGACATGCTTTTAGCTTCTTAGGTGTCGGGGAGCTCAGGACTGAAGCTTGTCAGGATGATGTTTATTTGGTGACCTGGCCAAGGCTATACAACAAATGTAAATTCTGCTCGTTTCCTTATACATATACCAAAAAATACTAAGAAAAAAAATATTTCTTCTGTCTTCCTATTATACTGACGAAGTGTTTGGTGAATAAACCGTGTCAGGGCTCTATCTAGGCTTTACTCTGCTGACACCTCTGTCCATGTCAGGAACTGTCCAGAGCAGGATAGGTTTGCTATTGGGATTTGCTCCTGCTCTGCACAGTTCCTGACGTGAACAGAGGTGTCAGCAGAGAGCACTGTGGTCAGACAGAAAAGAATTATACAACTTCCTGTGGACCATACAGCAGCTGGTAAGTACTGGAAGGATTAAGATTTTTTAATAGAAGTAATTTACAAATCTGTTTAACTTTCTGGCACCAGTTGACTTAATAACCCATATCACCTCTGCCTCTCTCTAAGAATGTGTTTCCCAACAAGGGTGCCCCCAGCTGTTGCAAAACTACAACTCCTAGCATGCCCGGACAGCCAACGGCTGTCCGGGCATGCTAGGAGTTGTAGTTTTGCAACAGCTGGAGGCACCCTGGTTGGGAAACACTGCTCTAAGTCCTTGTTCACGTGTGTTTGGCTCAGTTCGAGGACTGACAAAGGAGCTAAACAGACAATCCTACTGACTTCAAGGTTTCCGTCTTTCTTCCTACCATACCTCTCCCTATATATAGAGCTTTTTAAATGACTTAAAATGAACTCATACCTTTGTAACATTTTTTATATATAAATAAATATATATATATTTTCATTATTTCAGGGAGTTTGCTTGGCGAGATCCTGAACTACCGGAAGTCATCCATATGCTTCAGCATCACTTCCCTTCAGTGCAAGCAAATGCAGCAGCTTATCTGCAACATCTCTGCTTTGGGGACCATAAGATCAAAATTGAGGTAAGATATTAAAGACTAAAAATGTAATTTGGCATTTCATAGCTAAACTAGCATTGCTCGTTCTGTCAACACCATGGGAACCCTGATGGCCCCCATTATAAAACAAATCAGTATATTGGGTGGTGTTGGGATCGGTAGAGCAGTGTGACTCCCATTGCAAACCAAAATGCACATGTGAGCAGTACATAAAGCTGGAAATACACATTAAGGGTAAGGTCACATGTGCTGTGTTTTGCTGCTGCAAATTTTCCTTCCCAATGAATGCAAATTCTGCTGCAGAAATTATGCAACAAAATACCGCACGTGTGACCCTACTCTAGATATGTATCTACCAGACCTGCCCGTATTGGCAGGACCGGGCAACCATCTGATTTGTATGAGGGCCCCCTGACTCTTTCCCTATTGCACATGTCAAGGAAGAGAAGGATCAGGCATGTTGGTTTTCAATTGCCTGATCATTTTGGCCCTTTATCAAACTGTGTAAAAAGAAAAAAAAATTGAGTGATTTTTTTCCCACAACAGCCAATCACAACTCAGCTTTTGCTTTACCAGAGCTCCTTAGGGGGTGCGTTCACACTGCGGAATCTCCGCTCGCTGAATTCATCGAGCGGAGATTCCGTATGGCGGCTGCCACCGAAAATACTTCAGCGCTAGGGCTGCGGGGCACTGAGCCGTCACAATTGACTGCTATGCAGTGCTCGCGGAATCTGCGCAAAGAATGATCATGTTCTTTCTTTGCGCGGAACAGTTTCAGTGGCGGAATTGTCCGCCGCTGAGATTCCGCAGTATGAACAGGTCTAGCAGGTCTAGCCCATTCACACTAATGTTAAGTTCACACAGCAGAATTCCGCTTGCAGAATTCCGCTCGTGGAATTTCGCGGGAATTACGTAGTGTGAACTTACCCTTAGCCGAGCTGTGATTGGTTGCTGGGGGAAAATCACTCTATTTTTTTTTTCTCACGCAGTTTGATAAATCTAGGCCTTTGTTCTCAGGGAGATAAGTTTTTACCAGAAAAGTATGGTAGTGACTTTTTCTCTCCTCTCCCTATTCAAAAGACATGTGCATGGGGAGATCGAGAGAGAGAGAGCCATCGGCCAAACAAGACTCTACTACTTAGTACAGAAACCTGTTGTTTGAAACCAGCAAAAAGTAGGCATTTATTAAATGGGCACTCTCATCTAAACAATTTTTTGCTATTGCAACCTTTTATGGTAAATAAAAAAAATCTTCCTAATGTATTTTTTTGAAAAAAAAAATCAGTTTTCTATGTTTTGTGTTTAATAAAGCTGCCACTAGGTGTCTCCCTACTTTTTCCCCGATCTCTTGCACAGACTTTTGACTCCTGCTGGCCTGGCAGAAGTCCAAAATCAGGAAATGCGGTCTGGAATGCTGAGGATGGGGGGGGGGGGGTGCCACCTTAGCCAACCATAGCTCATCTCACACTGAACTGCTCTGGGCTGTGTGTAGCAGAGTGAGGGAGGAAGTTCTCCCCTGTATGGCTTCAGATGATGTCACAGCCTGCTGGGGAACGCCCCTTCCTAGTCTGTGAATCTGACTGAGCAGAAAATACAGAGCAATATCAAGGTAGAAAACTAAAAAATAATAATAAATAAAGGCAGGGGGTGGTTTATCATGATGGGGGCAGTAAACTGGGAGGATTATAACATTTAACAAGATCATGACAGGTCCTCTTTAATGATGGTATTTTGCTTTAAGATAAATAAAACCAGCAACAAGTATCAGGCTATTAGTATGTATATAATAAGAGGTTAATGCTTATTATGGAAGCTTCTAGAGAACAGATACAGCTGCATCCTCATAAATAAGCTCCACTTTAGAAAATGTCAATGAGCTTAGGAAGTGAGACGACAAGTTACCTGGTGGCGCGCTGCAAATAATCTTTTTCCAATAGTTATCAGTCTTGCCTCTTCATCCGGGGATTTTGTCTTCAGATCAGTGGCCTGACTGCTGCTGCCAACAGCGTCCGATCTTTACCGAAACACCGGCTTTTAACATCCGCAGTAAAAAAAAAAAAAAAAAAAAAATAAAACCCAGAAAAATCCATGTGAAATAACCCGCATCAATAAATAACAAAGCGATTTTCCCTATAGCAATAATTGTGTTTTAAACTCTGCCGAAAATTATAGCAATCTTTTTTTTTTTCCCCTCTGTGGCAGAATACGAGCCACATTCGGGCGGCAGAAATGAAAGGCTGTTATTTAGGTAGAAGCGACTAATCTCTTTCACTTGCACTTCACATGAATTCGGGATTTACACCATTATCCAAATTGGTTGTATAATAATGGGCACGCTCTGGAGGCTCCGCCTGAGCGCACGATGGTCTCAAGGACCTAGGAAAGCTTTTGCTCCTTTTTAACCTATACCAGTGTTTCCCAACCAGGGAACCTCCAGCTGTTGCAAAACTACAACTCCCAGCATGCCCGGACAGCCGTTGGCTGTCCGGGCATGCTGGAAGTTGTAGTTTTGCAACAGCTGGAGGCTCCCTGGTCTGGAATCACTGGCCTATACATAAAAAAAAGCATGAAGCCTACAATTTTTCTATTATCTTTTCCCTCTCTGTAAAGGCCACGTTCACAGGATGGATTTTCCAAGCGGAATTCCGTAGGAAAAATCACGCTCGGAAATTCCGTTGCAGCAAAGTCCCATTGCGTTCAATGGGATTCTGCTGCACCGTGCACATGGCTGAATAAACATGTCAAGTCTTTTGGCGGAATCCACTTAGAAATGCATTGTAGTCTGTGGAGATGGCGGGTTTCTGAGCGGTCCTAGTGCCGGCAATTTCCTGCTATGTCTGTCTGTTTTTTCAGGCGGAGTTTCACGAAATTTCCGCCGGTGAACATGGCCTAAGGGCCCATCTACACGACATTCTCACTCACTCTAGAGAAATTCTGGACCGAGATTCTGTGTGCAGCCGACGCTGACATAATTCATAGCAATACAAGCCGGGGTGGGATTGGAAGAAATTCCGCAGTGTGCACAGTGCAGCAGGATCCCATTGAAGACAATGGGAGGCTGCTGCATTGAAGTTTTCATAGTGTGCATGGATCATAAATGTTCAGAAACCTTTATATATAACACCAGGTGCTGCTCAGAGATCAGACATCTTATCCCCCTATCCTTTGGATAGGGGATAAGATGTCTAGGGGCGGAGTACCCCTTTAACAAAGAGGACATCCCAGGCATCCCTTCAAAAAGAATTTGTGCAGAATTAGATTTTGAAAGAAATTTGCCTTGGAATTTTTTTCTCCCAGCCTATAGGGTAATGAAGGGTTTACCCCTATGGGGGTGGTTTATGTTGGGGTTGACATTTTATTTATTGTTTAGAATAGTGCAGACAGCCGTACAGTATTATTCCTTACAGAATGATATACAAAAAGAAAATGTATCAGTCAGGGAAGAACCCCAGTGTATACCAAGGATTGACACTGCACAGCGCAGTGTGAACATACCCTAAATCAGGGCTGTCGACATTCTTTAAAAACTACTTGTCCAAGGGACTAAAACAGAACACAATCTACTTGTCCCTCATGACGACCCACTTGTCCTGGTACATAAAATAATTTCAACCAAAATAGTTTGTAAATAAGGTCTTTATTAATGGAAACTTAATAAGCAGACCAGTATGTCACCCCATTAGGTGGATAGGGCCCCTGATAAGTAAGTCCGCCCCATTAAGTAGGTAGCCCCCCTTCAGGAAGATATGTCCCTTTTTATCAGGTAGGTCTGTCCCCCCATCAGGTAGGTAGGGCTCCCCTAGTAAGTAAATAATGCCCCATATATGTCCCCCCCCCCCCCCCCCCCCAGTTGGTAGGAAGGGTGGGCTCCCCCAGTAGGCAGACAGAGCCCCAGATAGATATGTCTCCCATTAGGTAGAGCTCCCCCGTATGTGGACAGGTCCGCAGATAGATGTGACCCCCATCAAGTAGGGCTCCCCAATAGGTAGAAAGGCCCCCAGATAGATAGGACACCCATTACTGATGGGAGTCATATTTATCTGGGGGCCTGTCTACCGACTGGGGAGCCCTACCTGATGATTAGGTAAGGCTTCCCAGTAGGTAGAAAGGCCCCTAGATAGATATGACCCCTAGCAGGTGGGGCTCCTATTCAAACAATTATACCACCTAAGTCAGTGTTCTTCAACCAGGATGCCTCCAGCTGTTGCAAAACTACAACTCCCAGAATGCCCGGACAGCCAAAGGGAGTTGTAGTTTTGCAACAGCTGGAGGAACCATGGTTGGGATGCACTGCCCTAAGTAGATAGGTTAGCCCCCTAGTGGTAGGCAGGTCCTCCCTTATGTAGTAAGTAGCCAAGTTTCAGTAAGTAACTCACTTCTAATTACATCTCCCTGTTCCCTGCAGGGACTTCTTGGCGGAGGTGCGTGCAGTGAGTGACGTCATCGCAAGTGCTGCGCAGGACATAAACGTCCTGCGTTGCACGAATCAGTCCCTTATTGATTTCTCTGACCTTGTGCAAACACAATGGGGGAGATTTATCAAAACCTGTGCAGAGGAAGAGTGCTCCAGCCCTAACAGCCAATCAGATTGCTTCTTTCATTTTTCACAGGGCTCTTATAAAATAAAAGAAGCAATCTGATTGGTTACTATGGGCAACTGGATCACCCTTCCTCTACACAGGTTTTGATGAACCTCTCCCGGTATCTTTTAATTGGAAATTCCTGGGGTAGATTTGAATTGCGCATGCAAGATTTGACATAGTAATACAAAGAGATAAAAAGGCAACAAGAGGTGCACCCCTAGTGAGGACCGTCGGGGTAGGTAAATCAGGGTGTTGAAAAAGATGGGTCCTTACCCTTAGGTGTTGCGCTAAGAGCACAACATCTACAGTAGCGTTTGTAATGAATGGAGGGCTGGACAGCTGCCATGAGGAACTTCCCGGAGTGATGTCAGTCTCACCGGTAACGAAGCATGCCTGATGAAGACCCCAGTTCGGGGTCGAAACGCGTTGCTCTATATGTAACAATAAAACATTTAGATCTATCCGTGGACCAGCGCCTTTACTGAGGGGAACACCTTTTCATACATTTCTCCAAGATTTGACATAGGATTGGGGAGGATGAGTTAATAGAATATATTTTTTATTTTTATTTTTTCATCGGGAGGGGGGATTGGTTATCAAGGGAAAAATATAGAAAATGATCTATAAAGTTGTCTATACTACTGTGAGAAAAAAAAAAGATTTGACATGGGATTCTTTGCGGTATCGTCCCATTGCACTTTGAAATTCTGTTTCCAATCATACAGATTTGGCAAAGTTAGGAAAGGATTTGATTTTTAATCTGTACATATTTATAGTGTGTGAATATACACTTAGATTTCAGCACTGACATTAGTAGAACATTTAGACTGATCATTAAATTTCCGATATTTTTTTATTTATTTAGTTATTTATTTGTGGTGTTTTTAAACTTGTCAGGTGTGTCGACTCGGAGGAATAAAGCACCTTGTGGATCTTATGGATCACAAAGTTCTGGAAGTTCAGAAAAATGCATGCGGAGCCTTGAGGAATCTTGTATATGGCAAATCTACTGATGAAAACAAGATTGCAGTGAAGAACGCGGGTGGAATCCCCGCTCTCCTTAGACTACTGAGAAAAACGAATGACCAAGAGATAAGTGAACTTGTAACTGGTGAGTACAGGACATGTATAATTACCCCAAATAATCCATTCATAATGTGATAGACTGCTACACTGTAGAAAACATTGTACACAGAGATGTATTTGTTGTGTTGTACCAAAGGGATTGTCTTATACAAGGTTTGGTGCTGATACATCTGGGATTTGTCTGGTTTTTCAGCTCAAGTGAATGAGGCTATGGTCAGGTTGTAATACCAAACATGCCCATGAGCAAGAGGGGGAATCTTTTTCATATTCAAAAAAGCAAGCTAATTTTTAAAGGTATTAAAATATCCGAAAATTTGATTTAAATAACTATTACACCTAGATATATACCTTACTAATGTAGTGTTATCACTAATTGTACTGGCTTCAGCATGATTCACCCCTGGCAGAAAGCCGTGTAGTCCTCACTATAAGAGTATGTTCACACTACGTAACTCTCGCAGAATTCCGTGAACGGAATTATGCGCTGTGAACATAAACATCTGTGTGAATGGGTCATCTGCGAGACACTGCGAAATTTCAGCGGCTGACAATTTCGCCATTGAAATTGTTCCTTGCAAAGAAAGAACGTGTTCATTCTTTGCGTGGAAGTCCGCAAACGCTGCATAGCCATCAATGGTGACAAGCGCAGTGCTGCGCGGTCCTACCGCCGAAGCATTACGGCGGCGGCCGCCAGAATGGAATCGCCGCTCGTGGAATTCTGCCAGCGGAGATACCGTTCACAATGCGTAGTGTGAACATACCCTAAGTGTGGTGTTCTCAGCAGCTTCCTGACTCCTCCCATCTTCCCTCCCAAGCCAATGCATTATCCTCTGCTGCCTTAAGAGGCGTGGCTATATCTAGTCTCTGAGTTCTACCCCGCCCCCTTAGTGATGTCATCACGTCTGACCAACCCCTCCAGCCTACAATATCCTCTCCCTTTCATATACACATATAGATATATATTTTTACTGGAACAGAAGGAGCTGTGGTTTACAGTATGCTGCTTTTGCTGAACAATTACACAGACAGAGGAACAGACAAGGAATGAATACAGCAGGGGCTGCAACCTTACTTCGATAGTTTGCTGTAAAATGAAAGTTCTGCAACAGCTAACGGTGTGGCACTGGCATGATTGCTGTAGGAGGGGGAATAGGCAGGGTGGGAGGACTGTGATGAAGTGCTGACCCAAAGCAGTGCATTCTGGGAATCGTAGTAGTTAGCTAAAAATAAAACATAAAAAATGTTAATTTTCTAAACCAGGAAGTACCACCTGGACGTCAAGGACTAAGTCCCCCAAAACAAAAGGATTTTTGATTATTTAAGATCTAGGACAGCCAAGTAAGCAATGTTATGTTCTTTTTCATTACTTTTGGTTCTTTAGCCGACATTGGAATACCTCTTTAAAATCCCATACATCTTCCTTTAAAGGGGTACTCCGCTGCTCAGCGTTTGGAACAAACTGTTCTGAACGCTGGAGCCGGTGTGAGGTGGTTTTTTGCGCCCCCGTAGATCCATGCGTCCGCTTCTCCCCCAGCTCTCCGAACATTTCCGAAGCTAGAACTGGGGGAGGGCAGAGCAAGGGGAAGGAGAAAGTTCACGCCCCCTCCCTGAGCTCGGCTGTTGGACGCAGATCTCCACGGCACCCCCCCTCCCCGAGGACATAGATCGCCACGGCAGGCCCCTCCCTCATCTCCCCCAGCAGATCTCCACGACAGGTCCCCTCAAAGGGGGACATACTGCACGGGCTACAGGCTAAAGGGGGACAAAGGAGGACATACTGTACGGGCTAAAGACTGCACAAGCTAAAGGGAGACATACTGAGCTCTATGTGTAAAGGGGGACATTTAGCCTGTACATTATGTCCCCCTTTATACATAGAGCTCATTGGGAGCACTGCTCTACGTCCTCAGCTCGGGGAGATGAGGGAGGGACCTGCCGTGGAGATTTATGTCCTCAGGGAGGGGGCGTGGCCGTAGAGATCTGCGTCCAGCCGAGCTCAGGGAGATGAGGGAGGGGGCGTGAACTTTCTCCTTCGTCTTGCTCTGCCCTCCCCCAGTTCTAGCTTCGGAAGTGTTCGGAGAGCTGGGGGAGGAGCGGACGCATGGATCTATGGGGGCGCAAAAAACCACCTCACACCGGCGCCGTGAGCTCGTAGCATCATAGCCCCGCCCTCTCATGATGTCACGTCCCGCCCCTTCAATGCAAGTCTATGGGAGGGGGCGTGACGACAGTCACGCCCCCTCCCATAGACTTGCATTGAGGGGGCGTGAAGTGACATCATGAAGGGGGTGGGGCTATGACGTCACAAGCTCCCGACTCCAGCGTTCGGAACAGTTTGTTCCAAATGCTGAGCAGCGGAGTACCCCTTTAAAGGGGTAACCAGCATTTGACAACATATCCCCTATCCACAGTCAGGTCTGGAGCATCTGAGCTACATTGTACACTCAGTTATTTATATGGAAATACGAGTGCGGCCGCTAATTAAAATGTTTGTTAGGCGTTGTGTCCTCTGATTGCCGAGCGCAGACGTCTCCCGCTATTGTTTGGATAATTTGTTCCCTCTGCAATCTCTTTATTACTATTATTTATTTAAAGCCATCGCTGACGCCAAGTGCGCTGATTATCCGACACATTAACATTCAATTTCAAGCTGCTGTGATATTGGCAAAAATAATTGAGCGCTGTTCATGAATTTCCCAAACTAATGTTCTTTTTTTCTTTTTTTTTTTTTTTTTTCTCAACATAATTCACAAATGAAAAATGCGACACTCGCAAAACAAAAGCCGGGGGTAATGACCGATTTTAGTTGCAGCTAAGTGTTCTTGACCAGGAACTGCCCCCTCCTGTGTTCAAGTCACAGCGCAAAATGCATGAGCTAATAATTATTTTAATATGGATGTAATTATCCAAATTATTTTGCACAGATAGGATTGCCCGTCAGGTTTTTTGGTATGTGACAGCAGCTGCGTCAGCAGAATAAGGCAAGAAGGATGTAATTATTGTAGCCACACCCTTATAGCGATGCAGTTAATGGGCACTGTATGCCTGTGAGACGGGACTTCAAGAATGTCATATATTCAATACATTTGCTAAGTGTGCAACATTTCTATGTCACATTCATGCAACAGGATTTATTTATTTATTGTTTATTTTTTTTCTCTTTTTTTTTTTTTGTTCTATAAAAATATTACAAAATTCTGCTGGGGTTTTCTAGTTTTTTTGCCCCCCCCCCCCCCCACTGTGGTGACAGCCACATTGCACCCACCCACTTCTCACCAGCATGCCATGGTGATTCCACCTTTCACTGCCGTACAGGGGTCCCTCAACTTACAATGGCCTCGGGTCACAATATTTTTGGTCTTTTTTGGACTATTTTAACTTGAAACCAGATTAAACATACAAAGCTACGGACAGTCCAGGTCTGTGAAATGTGTCAATGGTTGTAAGAACTGACCAATCAGAATGGGCATTCGCTGGTAAAACCCCTGTATTACTGTAAGTGTAGCTCCCACCAAGTTATATATAATCTAATATGTCCCTACCTATTAGTAATCTAGCCCTAACCCCCTACCTGGCTTTAAAAACATTTTAAATCGCTTTAATAGAGCAGATTTAGTGCTTCTAAATCTGCTCTATCAAGCAGGGCAGGAAGCAGCGCTTCCCAGCAGGCACGACGTCACTGATGCCTTGCCGGGCGCTTGCTTGCGCCCTCAGATCGTCTATGCAGCGCTCCTATCGGGAGCGCGCATAGATGATCTGCCAATAGCACGGCAGGCAGCTCCGGGGTCTCCTCCTCCCTGTTTAGCTGTGCATGTGCTATCCAGGGAGGAGTAGAGGAGCATCGCCGGCCTGCCGTGCACGATATTACTGCCGGCTAATATAAGACCTCAGATCAGACTTACCCATCCGGAGGATCAGCGCAGCAATGAGTGCTCGCGCTGCCTCCGGACAGGGTAACGGGGGCGGGCGGGCGGGGCCGCGCACAAGGCCAGTGTTGCTGGCCAATGCGCGCAGCCCCAGCTATCAGCGTGCTCGCTCTTGCCTGTTTGATTGACAGGCGGGAGCGAGCACAGCAGTGCCTGAATTTCGACTCATTGCCAGGCTGAAATGAGTCGAAATTCAGTGGTGACGTCACTGCTGAATGCATTCGGCCACTAGGAGGGCGACCCCTAGTGGTCGAATTTAAAAGTGATTTTAAACTTGTTTAAAATCACTTTTTTTAATTAAAGTATATTAGAGATATGTTGTAGTACTTAAGTACTACAAAATATCAATTTTTGTACTTCATGACAGTGCCCATTGAAGTGCATGCACAGCCTGGTGTCTGATAGCGCCCCCTACAGTACAGAGAGGTATTACATGTTCTGTACTCTTTACCTGTATTACTGAAGTGCATGCACTGACTGGTGTCTGGTATCGCCCCCTACAGTACAGGGAGGTATTACATGTTCTGTACTACTCTTCCTGTATTACTGAAGTGCATGCACTGACTGGTGTCTGTTAGCGCCCCCTACAATACTGGGAGGTATTACATGTCCTGTACTCTTTACCTGTATTACTGAAGTGCATGCACTGACTGGTGTCTGGTAGCGCCCCCTACAGTACAGGATGTATTACATGTTCTGTACTACTCTTCCTGTATTACTGAAGTGTATGCACTGCCTGGTGTCTGATGGCGCCCCCTACAGTACTGGGAGGTATTACATGTTCTGTACTCTTTACCTGTATTACTGAAGTGCATGCACTGACTGGTGTCTGGTATCGCCCCCTACAGTACAGGGAGGTATTACATGTTCTGTACTACTCTTCCTGTATTACTGAAGTGCATGCACTGACTGGTGTCTGGTAGCGCCCCCTACAGTACTGGGAGGTATTACATGTTCTGTACTCTTTACCTGTGCTAGGGTTAGCTGCTCCTTTTGACACTAGGTGAAGGCAGCTCTGAGGAAACGTTGCTGAGTTGCCCATAGCAACCAATCAGATCGCTTCTTTCATTTTTCAGAGGCCTTTTCAAAAATGAAAGAAGTGATCTGATTGGTAACTATAGGTAACTCAGCAACTTTTCCTCTGGACAGGTTTTGATAAATCTCCCCTGAAGAAGCTCCTGTCCTCTACATAGACAGTGATTACAGCTCCCAGCAGATCTTTCTTACTGTTATATGTAAGGATTTGCTTTACCTATATTAGTTATCTACTTATTTTTCTTTAATCCTCACTTTTTCCTATTTTTGGATGACATTTTGGGTTTCAGAACCAATTACCGGGTTTCCGTAGAGTTCTGGTCTCAACATACAATGGTTGTCCTGGAACCAACTAATATTGTAACTTAAAGGGGTTATCCAGGGAAAAACTTAAAGATATATATATATATATATATAATCAACTGGCTCCAGAAAGTTAAGCAGATTTGTATATTACTTCTCTATTAAAAAATCTTAATCCTTCCAATAATTATCAGCTGCTAAAGTAGAGTTGTTCTTTTCTGTCTGGCAACAGTGCTCTCTGCTGACATCTCTGAGCTGCACAGAGTAAAAGAGGTTTTCTATGGGAACCTGTCAGTTCCCGAGACAGGTGTCATCAGAGAGCCCTTAGACATAAAAGAACAACTCAACTTCAGCAGCTCATAAGTACTGAAAGGATTAAGATTTTTTAATAGAAGTAATTTACAAATCTGTTTCACTTTCTGGAGACAGTTGATATATAAAAAATTGTTTTTTTCCTGGATAACCCCTTTAAGAGACCACTGTTCTTGCTCTTGTGTTCCCTCCTCCCTCTTGCACCGCTGTCCATTGCAGTTTCCTTTTGCCCTTTTTGCTTGCCCGCTTGTCTTGCTTACACATTGTGATTACCTGGAGGAGCCTAAGGGTCCCCGCACACACTTGTTAGAGGCGCAAATCCCTGCCTGACTTAGGATGTGATGACCTGAGCGGACAGCTGGCAGTTCGGGTCAGGAGGCCTGGGGTTAGGCAGGGATTTGTTGTTGCAATATGCCTGGGAGTGGAAACTCGAATACTCTAATAAACATTATTTTGGTCAGTGGTGTTAAGTTAAAAACAGGAATGAGTCTAAAACACTTACAAGGAAATCCACCCGTGTGAATGTACCCTGAGGGTAGGGTTACACGTAGTGCAGGATATCCCACTGCGCATCTGCTATGAGCATGCACTGGGGCTACAGCGGGAAATATCGCCAAATCTGCAAGAAATACGCTACGTATGTACTGCATGTGAGTGGACCCGAAAACTGTGAAAACGTCACATCCCAAGACTTATATTTCATATGATTCCTAATATCCTGAGCACAAATTTCCCATCATGCTGAAGTCTCATCTCTACAGATCTGTTATGATGTGCGTTCTGGACACCGTAGGCTGTTAATACATTGTATAATGATGTCCAGATATTATTCTGTAGAGCCTTCAGATATAGACCAGGATCTATTACAGTGTTTCCCAACCAGGGTGCCTCCAGCTGTTGCAAAACTACAATTCCCAGCATACCTGGAAATCTTGATCCTTCCAGTACTTATCAGCTTCTGTTTGCTGCAGAGAAAGTTATTTTCTGTCTAACCACAGTGCTCTCTGCTGGCACCTCTGTCCATGTCAGGAACTGTCCAGAGCAGGAGAGGTTTGTTATGGGGATTTGCTCCTACTCTGGACAGTTTCTGACGTGAACAGAGGTGTCTGCAGAGAGCACTGTAGTCAGACAGAAAAGAATCATACAACTTCCTGTGGAGCATACAGCAGCTGATAACTACTGGAAGGGTTAAGAATATTTAAATAGAAGTACCGTATTTTTCGCCGTACAAGACGCACTTTTTCTTCCCCAAAACTGGGGGGAAAATACTGCGAATACACCCCTATCGCGGCAGTCCCTGCGGCCATCAACGGCCGGGACCCGCGGCTAATACAGGACATCACCGATCGCGGTAATGTCCTGTATTAACCCTTCAGACGCGGCGATCAAAGCTGACCGCCGCGTCTGAAGGGAAAGTGACACTAACCAGGCTGTTCAGTCAGGCTGTTCGGGACCGCCGCGATTTCACTGCGGCGGTCCCGAACAGCCCGACTGAATAGCCGGGTTAGTGCTTACAGGACACCGGGAGGGACCTTACCTGCCTCCTCGGTGTCTTCTCCGCTCAGGGATCCCCTGTATGGCCGGCGCTCTCCTTCCTCGTCATCACGTCGTCGCGTACGTGCGTCGGCGTGCGTACCCGGCCGGCAGCAGAGACGTTCCGGAGCGACGGGGACACGGCGACAGTGATGGAGCGACATCCAGGGCAGCGGTGACGGGTCCGGAGCGGCGGGGACACGTGAGTATTACCTCCTATGCAGTGGTATTCAATCTGCGGACCTCCAGATGTTGCAAAACTACAACTCCCAGCATGCCCGTACAGCCAACGGCTGTCCGGGCATGCTGGGAGTTGTAGTTTTGCAACATCTGGAGGTCCGCAGGTTGAAGACCACTATTGGGTTCAAAATCTTTATTTTTTTAGATTTTGCACCTATAAATTGGGTGCGTCTTATACACCGGTGCGTCCTATAGGGCGAAAAATACGGTAATTTACAATTCTGTTTAACTTTCTGGCACCAGTTGAAAAAAATAAAATAAAATAAAAAAATAAAATAAAATAGTTTTCCCACGGAGTACCCCTTTATTAACCCATATGACCTCTGCCTCTCTCTAAGAAAGTGTTTCCCAACCAGGGTGCCTCCAGCTGTTGCGACACTACAATTCCCAGCATGCCCGGACAGCCAACGGCTGTCCGGGCATGCTAGGAATTGTAGTGTCGCAACAGCTGGAGGCACCCTGGTTGGGAAACACTGATCTATTAGCTCAATATGAAGACTGGGCACTACCTGGCGATCTGAGTGACGCCCGTACATTACTGTCAAGCCAATACTAATGTCATTATAATGTAAATGTCTTATTTCCTTTCTTCTCATCCGGAGAAAAAGTAGTTTTTTAATGAAGTGCACTGCAAAGTCCGAACTCTTTCCTCCGACACTTACTTTTCCTGACATCCGAAAAATGAAGTGCCGCCATTTCACCTTTTCTGCCAGTCTGTAAATCTCGACTCTGACTGCCTTGGCGCATTTGATATTCCCGGTGCATTCTGCGCAGAACTTAGCCATACATAACAGGAGCCTCCGTCGGCATTTAACCTTCTCTCTCTTATTCAACTACATTTACAGCTTTCTTTTCTGGAGGAGCGAAAAGAGTAAATTCTCATAGGTTTCCTATCAGTATCTAATGGAAACCAAACAAAAGCCGGAGCGGATGGCCAGACGCGCCCTCTTCCACGTCTGCCAAGGAAAAGAACATTGTCTGACAACAAGTGCGGTGCACTCAGCCATTTTCTTGTGTACATTTATTTTACTTTTTGCAGACGTCAGGTTTCCTAGCAACCCATTAGCCTCTTCACACTCGCTGATCACAGATCGCTGTGTCGTTGCGTTTGTTCTGTAACGCACCTTAAAAAAAAAATTTAATTAGGTTTCAGGGAATCAGATGCTACGGCCTGAAGTGTTGTTGCTGCGGAGAGGAACCTAATAAGCCGCCATATCTGGTCATTTAAGAAGGATCCTCCGACGGTCTTCTAAGGTTGTTACCATCATCATCTGTTATATCCCTAAACATACGCAGCACGCTCGTTAAATTTCTCCGCCATTCGCCATGATGATGATGATCGCTCTAATAATGTCCAACTTTTTTGGGATTTGCTTCTAGGCATCTCTGCTCCTAATGATGGTATCATAGGCTTAAACCGGTCACAAATCTCACTCGTCTTCTCCAGCGAAGCGAAGACTCTTTACTTGAATAAAAGATGGAGGGAATAATTACATTTTTTTCCTTTTGTAGAATTTTTTTTCTAATTTATGTTACTTTGGACACAATGACATTTACAGGTTGTGGAACAGCAGTAGGACGGTCACTGCACTGCGTCATCTGCAAACGTTTTTTTTCCTACTTTTTTTTTACCAATTTTTTTTCAAAGCTACTTCTATGGACAACTGTAGGTCCTGGTTTCTACATTTTTGTTTTTATATTATTATTAAACTTTATTGCGGCTAGGATATGATGGGATATGCTGGTCAGCTACATTTGGCTCACATTAGGTGTCCAGGAGTACCACTGTACATGAGAAGACTGTGAAGGGGCCTCAGCGCTGTGAGACCATTCTCTCTAGCAACCGATGGTGGGTCCCACAGGTCGGTCCCCCACTTATTATAAAGTGATGGGCTTAAAGGGATGGTACAGGTTTAGAACAAAAGGGGAAAAAATTATTTTCTTTTATTTTTATTTTTGTTACAGAAAAACCATAGGTTATGTCTGGTATTGCAGCTGATACTTATAGGGGAATCTGTCAGCTCCATACCAGATAGAGAGCTGCAGATCACAGCAGATAGCTGCTAGGGGGGATAAAATTAACCATACCTTTTATTTTGCCTTCACTGTTTGTTAAGGTATTAAAGTGCTTTTTTTTTTGTTAGCAGCTGAAAAGCCAAGCTCGGGTGCTGAGCTGCAGCAGGGCCTACTCCCTACTCCACCCGTGCTCTACTTTGCCATATTGGTCTGCAAGCCAAACCTTGTAAATTAATCATGGTGGGCAAGGTAGGAGGGAGGAAGCATGCATGCTGCAGCTCAGCACTAACTGAAAAGGATTTTTTTACAAAATTTGAAAAAATATAGCTGTTTTTTCCAGAAACAGTGCCACACTTGTTCTTGACTTGTCTAGCATCACAGCTCAGCTCTTCTGAAGTGAATTGGACTAAGGTATAATACCACACATAACTTTTAGGCGGGTTTTGGCAATTTCCCCAACCCTCATAGAGATGCATGTATACCTGGAACCTGTGGCTGGTGGAATTGGGGCAAGTAAATGTGAAATGAGATGTTTATCAATGCTGGGATGAGTTCATTATTTTCTTCCGACCAATAAGGGAGGGTTTCCATAGAAATCACTCCAATGTCCATACCCCCCCACCCCACGGTGTCCAGATACAGCGTATGGTGTCTGTGCTGAGCCCCAGGGCAATAGCATTCTACAAACCGATGACATGGGCACATTTCTATACAACCAGAAAATCCTTACAGTGAATTTTCTGCAGCTAGCTTCTACAGGCAGAAAGAAATTAGGACGGAAAACTCCAGTAAAGATTCCTGCGGAGAGTCTTTGATGTGTCCATAAAATAAAAAGGCGTTTAGAAGTTGTGTTAATTAAAGTGGCCCAGACCCCAGGAGATTCTTAGATAGATAGTCGGGCAGCACGGTGTGACTATCTAAGACAAGTGGACTTGGCAGAATGTATAAACCCATTTTACCCAATTTTCTTAATTTTTTTGGCTAAATGAGCACAACATGATTTTTTGCCTATGTACTGTAGTGCAAAAAAGGCTATTATTGAAGATTAATGTAGTGACTCTTGTATATGCCTTATGCATACTTATTTTTTTCCATTTATCGGTTGTCCAAAATCTTAATTCCTTCTTTCTTCTCTATGGTTCTTCTAGTTCCCGTCATGCCTCAGAGTTTGCAGGGCTAGGGGGCAGAGTCTTATCACTGCACTTAATTTATCTTATCTAAGTGCAGCTAGTGATATGTGACCTAGAACTCCTGTCATCTAATTCACACTGCACAGTCTCAGTGCATTCCAGTGTGATGCAGCTTCTTCCTGTCAGCAGTGATTAAAAGGAAGGGGAGAACAGTGTCAAGCTGCATCTCATAAACACACTGGAAAAACAGCAGTTACAGGCAGTGTGACTCAGAGCAGTTTTTTAACTTCAAATAATTATTTTATGGACTTACCTACTACATTACTGCATTCCGGTATCTTTGGTTAGGGCAGAAGTTATCTTTGTCCTCCCATTCTGTGCATGGAGGGTGGCTAAACGGAGGCTACATATGTTTTGCACCTCTTAAGTGGTGCATGAACTGCAGTATTTGCTTATCATTCATTTTTCTACATTTTTCCCATTATTTCTATGGGTCCTACACACTGTGGGTTCTGATTTTGATAAAGGATTATTACACCCACAGGATAAGGAATAAGTGCCTAAGCATAGGGCAATATAGGCTGAAATACCTCTTGACCTGTTAAATCTTTGCCCCGTGTCATAAAAAGTTTTTATCAAACGGAGTCTGTGTTCAGACCTCGACCGATCACAAGAGTGAGCTGGGAGAAGTCTGGGCTTTGAACTGTGTTTTTAATTTACATAAACGTACGTAACATGGTGTGTGACCCGGCAGCAATCCTATCGGCATGTTTTTATAGTCTGGTGAATAAGTTTGTTTGTATTCAGTGCCTGATGCAGAACCAGAGTCTGGTTTGAAACAAAATTGTCACTATATGGAATAAAGTTATTGAGTACTTTGATTTGAGTGCTCGTCATCCATTTGGGAAGGCGCCTTTGGCTGACGTCCAGTATTGGGACCTTCCACAACCCGCATCATTGCCTGTTTTTCGTTTCCATTGTTCTGAGCGACATCGGGAGGACACTGACACATGCGCTCCATAACACTACAGACCCTCAGCGCGTCTTCGGGTAAGCAAAGGTCTTGTGCCCTCAGTACCACACGTTCTGGTAAGCAGAAGCATCGCCTACAAGGGGAATCTGTCCAGTCATACTGCACTAGGAACGCACCTTTCTTTCATTTTTATTTCTACAAATGACAACACAAGTGTGCTTCATCTGAATAGAGATCACCTTATCAGCTTTTGCTACCAACACCGCCATTAGTTTTCATGAGGAGATAATCTTTTTTGTTCCCTGCACTGTATTTATTACCTAGGGGAAGAAAGAAAACTTTTAATTAATAACAAAACTTTCTTCTTCCTCCATTATACTGATCATTACAGGGCCGCAGCATGGCTGTAATCCCCTTTCTGTGTCGTCTCATTATAGTACTGACCGGCACATGTATTACTTCAAATAGGAAAGGATATTTTTGATCATGTAACTTTAAGCCAAGTAACTAGCTGGAGAGGAAAAAGTCTCGATGATCTCCATTTGTCATCTGCGGACCCCTAGGTCTCTACTCTCCAGGGCAGCCATATGTATATTTTTAGTTCTGATCTTTTTATCCACTTTGCCCAATTTGTTCTTGAAGGCTTGTATATTCTTTAATAACCCGTGAGATAATCTCCTCTCTAATCCTCACCGGTGCTCTCAAGTATGATGACTTTGACCTCAAGTTCGATCACCATGAATACAGAAAGACTCATCACTCTTACTGCAGAATATGCGGAGATCATACACAGGAGACAAGAGAAGCAGTTAGCAGTAGAGTCTTGGTTTGTCATATTTAGTGTATAAAATGTCACATGTCCTTGTGCCATATTAAATGGATGAAGATATTTTCATAACCCTTTTATTCCCTGACCCTTTGTGCAAGGAGAATATGGCTATAAAGGGACATTCTGCACAACACTGATATAGTGCAGACCCTGAGGGGGCAATGGCTGACACAAGAATGCTATCAGAGATCACGCTGTCATGCACGACCCCTTCAGATCCTTTACTAGATATGCACAGTGTATCAGAGTTTCTCAGTAAATTCTTGGTCACTGCACTTTAAACAAGCAAATATAAGAAAATCTGTGATGGATCCTGTTAGAGAAAATACCTCTCTTTCTACTTAGAGACCACCCACCCCCTCACAAACTAAAAAATGCTAAAAGTCCCTCAATTAAGTTAGGGATCAGCATCTTGTGTTATATCTCGCCCCAGGACTTGATTCACAGCCGACACTGCTCTGTCCTGCTCTGTAATGTTCTCCGTGCTGCTTCTGCTTCTGTGGGTATCCTTAGAGATAGAGGGGTGCAGGATCCTCTCTTCTGTAAAGGGCTGTGGAGTCTGTAGATATATGTTCCGACTCCGCAGTTTTTGTACTTCCGACTCCTCTGAATTAATATGCGAATATATTTATAAACACTTACAGTTGCATCCAAGAAGCTGTTCCACCAAGTTCTTCTAAGCTCTTCTAGCAGAGAGAGGTAATTGGGCAGAAGCTGCTGCCTTCTCCTTTTTGTGTGCTGATCTGCTGCTGAAGATAGGGCAAGAATTCATCACCAAATCTGGCAATATATATTCCTGGGACATATTCTGTGGGGAATCCACGGCATGTTCCAGTATTTCCAAACAGATTTTCCCCAACTGTTGCAAAAATTTGGCTGTCCGGGCATGCTGCGAGTTGTACTTTTGTAAGAGCTGGAGATACATTGTTTGGAAAATTGTTCCGAATGCTGGGGCAGCAGAGTATCCCTATAAAAAACTGCATCAAAAAGTTGTGTGAATCCCTCATAGGGCCACTGACCTCGCTATTCATGGTCTTTCCTACACCCGTAACCCAGTGAGGTTCGATGATGTATAGTTATATGAAGGTTTTTATGGGAACGGGATTTTTTTGAGAGTTATGATTAAAAATTACTTTAAAGGAAACCTGTCACTGTGGGAATGCTATCTAATCTATTGGCATCGTGATATAAGAGCATGATTGTAAAGGAATGCGTGTGTGTGTATGTGTATATATATATATATATATATATATATATATATATATATATATATATATATATATATACATACATATATACACACACACATATGTAATTTTTTTTTATTTCTTCAGAGAAAAAGATTCAGTAGAACATGTAACTTATTTTAAGGAGTCCGGTGTACATTGCCACTCAAAGATAGGACTACCCACTGAACTCCTAACCAGGGAAAGATTAGAGACTTTTATCAACAAGTTATACTCTATAGCAGGGGTTTCCAACCTGCGGACCTCCAGATGTTGCAAAACTACAACTCCCAGCATGCCCGGACAGCCGTTGGCTGTCCGTGCATGCTGGGAGTTGTAGTTTTGCAACATCTGGAGGTATGCAGGTTGAAGACGACTGCTCCATAGTCTTTTCGCTCAGCTCCTCCTGCTCTATAACGTGGTGCCGATAGTTTATGATATTTTTATTAAAGACCAATGACTCGTTTTGGGTTGAAAACCCTTCCTCAGATTGGCATCCTCAGATTGGTTTTCAACCCGAAACGCGTCATTGGTCTTTAATAAAAATATCTTAAAGAATACTTGTTTCATCGACTTCATGGGGAGAAGCAGCGCCTAAAAGAGGGACATTTCTACCTTATTCTCTGCATATCCTGTGGGCAGCCTTGCACCTGTTCTCACGTCCCGACGGCATCGCAGCACTCCCGGATCATTATCACAAAACCCCGTACTTAAATTGTTGGGGTGATATGCGCATTTCTATTGCGCTCAAGGTGAGCACAATACCTATTCTTACTGTTCCAAAAATTTGCATATTGTGGATAATGCACTAGGCGCCTTGTGTGGTTTTCGTTTGTCTCCCGTTTCTGATAGTTTATGATGACAGATTTCCTTTAACCTTTAGAGTGGCAAGGAAATGTCTATATTGTTGTCCCAAGGATAATAAAATGTTGCAGCATATGGGGATTATGAGAGGCATTTATCAAAAGTGAGCTTTGTTTTTGCTCACTTTAGATAAAAATAAAAAAATTAAATAAAAAGTTGAGGGCAAAGTGGCATCCATGCACCAAATTTATCAAATGGCGCACAGACGTCGATGAATGCCCGCTGAACCGCTCTGGTTAAATGTGGCAGAGCAGTGACGGGCCATGTAACAATTGTATTAAAAGTCGCACAGACCTTAATGCAATTGTCGCATGGAGAAATATAGGGCAGGGTGTAATTGCGCTGATTTCTTCTAAATATGGTCCGTGCGACTTTTTTGCGACTTTTCACAGAAAAGTGACCACTGCACAGAGTGATTTAAATCATTGGTAATCGTGGTAATAAAAATTGCTTGATAAATTCCCTTTTATGGGGAAAACTTATCAAAACCCGTCCAGAGGAAAAGTTGCCGAGTTGCCCATAGCAACCAATCAGATAGCGTCTTTCATTTTTCAAAGGCCCTTTTAAAAATAAAAGAAGCGATCTGATTGGTTGCTATGGGCAACTTAGAAACTTTTCCTCTGGACAGGTTTTAATAAATCTCCCCCTATATGTTTAATGTCTCATGTAATAGGACAGCTGACTCCTTCCCTTTTTAAAGGGGTTATCCAGGAAAATACTTTTTTATATATATCAACTGGCTTTAGAAAGTTGAACAGATTTGTAAATGACTTCTATTAAAAAATCTTAATCCTTTGAGTACTTATGAGCTTCTGAAGTTGAGTTGTTCTTTTCTGTCTAAGTGCTCTCTGATGACACGTGTCTCGGGAACCGCCCAGTTTAGAAGCAAATCCCCATAGCAAACCTCTTCTAAACTGGGCGGTTCCTGAGACAGGTGTCCTCAGAGAGCACTTAGACAGAAAAGAACAACTCAACTTCAGAAGCTCATAAGTACTGAAAGGATTAAGATTTTTTAATAGAAGTAATTTACATATCTGTTTAACTTTCTGGAGCCAGTTGATATATAAGAAAAAGTTTTTTTTTCCTGGAATACCCCTTTAACAATTTCCTTCGTGTTTCGGGGAATGAGTATGGACTGGACAAGTCCGGGGCTGTTCCTGTCAGATGTTTTAAACGCATTCATTGCTTTTATGGAAAGTAAGATTCCGAGGCAAAAGAACAAAGTGTCAGAGATCTCAAATATTCTTCATTCTTCACTCGGCTCCGTTTTCCGCTCTTTTCTTTCAAGTGCTTCAGAGCGTGCCTTGAATTATCCAAGTTTTCTATACACCAGGAGTGGAGTAATGCAGCCCCCAGGAGCCCGGTAACAAGGGTCTCATTCACTGTGCCGGAGGAAGCCTACAGGCTGCGATTGAAGTGTGTGGCCCAGGCACCGGTGTATCTACTTACAGAAATATTATTCAGCACGGTAGTGAAAATCATTATCATACCTCATAGAAATGTACTGAGTCAGTATTAGAAGCCGCCTCAGCTATGAATACCGCAAATCCAACATATATTAACCCTGCGGTCACCGAGCTTCCCAGTGCTTTAATCTCTGTAGATCGGTTTTTATAGGTTTCTATTATATATATTCAAAGCCATCTCTCTAGCAACTCAGTACATGGTTAATAAAGTTCTTATAATCTGCATTTCTATCTTGAGGTTGTATGATTTCTCTTGAGGTGTTGAGATGGAGAAGACCTACAAAGGGTCTTTATAATGTGGAAAAGTTGGGTGTTTTGCTGCAGTTGTTTTTACTTGAGAACAGCTATGATGTGCCATTACTAATACTGGTGTCTTCCCATGGCTCTTTTACATGGGCAAACAGGCTGCAATAATGAGTGCTGATTAATTGTGCGCCCCTTTAAATTAATCACTGTACGCTGTTGGGGATTAGCGATCATTTAAAGCGTACCTGCCATATTACAGATTTTTTTTTTTTTACTATAATGGTATTTACTAGGTCATGTAGATGCTTTACATGTCTTTTCTATGTGTCTAGCTTCTGTATTTAGATTACAAATCCCTCTGTTCTGCTGCTTTCTCATTCTGACATTCACTTCTCAGGAAGGGGTGTATCCCAGGCAAGCACTAAGCCCACCTTCACTCACCATTTATTCACTTCCTTCCTGAGATCCTGTGGTGCCAGTCTCTTTATCCAATCACTGCAGGCTGCTCTGTAACCCCCTCCTCTCTGTTTTCAGACAGGACAGGAGTGAGCACAGAGGACAGCTAGCCCTCACTCAGCCTGGAACAAAGATGATGCAGCAGCCAGACACGTTTATTTTCTGGATGGTATGGGGACCCCTAGTGGTCCCTAGCTGATCAAGCTTGTTCATTGGCTGATCACTTTTTTATGTGGGCCTATTATCACAAATGAGTGTTCCTAGAAATCAGCCTGTTTAAAAGGGTCTTTGAATGCCAAAGGGGCTATTGGGCTACTTTGGTGTCAGTGCTCTATCTGTTGGTGCTTTAAAAATGTAGTAGTGCCAACCTTACATGTATAGTTATTGTCATAGAAGCCTTCAAAAGGGCTGTGCCATTGGGAAATGTGGACTATGACATGATAGAGCAGTGGTCTCCACTGTTATAGAGGGTTCCCTGCTTGGGAGGCTAAAGCGGCTCTGGGGGGGCACACCCCTGAGTGGTCAAGTCAATTATCAATTCTAGTAGGAATAACAGGGAAAGTCTAAAATAGATGTCTATCTGCTCTTTATCTGTTGCACGCTGGATCAGACCAGCGCCTCATGAACCCCAACCCCCCCCCCCCCCAATTGTATTATTATGGGTTTCTTGGTTTCCCATTATGGTTTCCATTAATAATTTTTTTTCTGCATCGCTACCTGAACCCATGAATCTAGCCTAAATATTGACACTCTGCCCAATGATCTTGGCAATGTGATTCTTTGTGAGGATGGAAGCGCAGTTGACTGCATCGGAAGATATATAAGCTTATTCTTTGCTTAGTCCATTTAAGAGAGAGTGCCGCTCCTGGCTTCAGGTAGGAACATTATGTCATTGTTTCACATGGGTGAAAATAATCAAAGAAGCTTTTTACAACTTGGCTGACTTCTATGCGGCAGTGATTTTCACATTACCGCCTTTGACAAAGCAGAACAAGGCGTACATACTGCTTTTTGTCACCTTCTCTTGAATCTATCACCTCTTGGCGGGTCACCTGCAATGCCGGGGCTTTATCATTATACATCTCAAATGCGGATATGTAAAGAGCCGTGCATTAGGGAAATATCCCGGAGTCTGCAGCAGTCAAGCCATTTCAGCTTTAGGAACAAAAGGTGATTATAAAATGCAGTGAAATGTTTCATATGACATTGACTTGTGGGAATTCGGCTGGGTTCACACTTTGTAGTATTGTTGTAAAACCAGAAGTGGAACCTACAGAGACTATAAAGGAAAGATTTACACCTTTTCTGTTTTTGGCTTAATATGTGTGAACTCAGGCTTAGGGCTTTTTGAGGATAAGAAAAAGGGACTTAATTTATCCCAGAAACTTCACCACTTTTGGGTGGTCTCTGTATTGCAACTCCTCCCAACTCAAGTGGATGAAGGCAATACCAAAGACAACTATTGGACAGGAGTAAAGCAGTTTTTGAGGAAAAAGACCAGACCCTTTTTGATCATCAGCGCATAGGAGTACTCCTTTAAGAATAGAATTTTTTCCCATAAGAAGGAGATTTTGATTTGACTGATATTCTTAGTGTTACTTTTGAAGCTTGAGCTCACACACGTTCCCCAGATCTGTGTGGGGACATGTAAGTCCACAATGGCTAGTGTTGCCAAGGTATTAGTTAAAATTGACTTATGCAACAAACTCACTGGGCATCCTACTGATGTCTTGGCTACCTGACCACGGAGTGTGGACTTGAGTCTTAAGAATGGACGGGTGCTGCACTATACCGATATACTTCAAACATGTTTTAAGGCTCAAATATTGACTTACAGGATAGTTACCTATAGATGGCACTACGAAATGTTTTTTAGTGGAGAGCCAATTTGCATGCTTCATTTCTCCTAAGCTTTGCCTAGAAGTCTCCATACAGCTGGGTCTCTTTAATGAAAGCCACTACCATATACCCCCCCCCCCGAACCCTTGCAATGGGGTATATGTTAGAGAGTTGGGAGCCCTAGGGCACTTTTATGTATATTTTTCCTGCCTAAAATTCTCCTGCATCGTCCGAAACGCTGGTGCGCCTGACAGACATGCTGTTCTGCTTTATGAAATCATTGAAAGTAATTAATTCAGTCAGAACTTCTAACGTAGCACAGTATTAAACAAGGCCATATGGAAGACGCGTGTGTTCTGCATTGATAATCCTCCACAGAAGTTCTTCACAACAGTTTTGTATTAAATAGCCGGAGACCACAGTTGTCTGCTCTGATTTAGGAAAGTATTACTTGTCTGACGAACACCAAGAAGCAAATCCACCGAGGGCAGATGTTAAGTGAAGATTTTAATAATTTGTTCGTCAAATCCGGTGACACGTTTGAAGAGGAATGAGGGGGTGTTATCGAGTTGACATGGGAAAGCTAATCCTGCGGAGCCCTTTGTACGCTACTATCAAGGTCACATAACATTTACAATGAGTAGAATGTTCAGGCATTTAGAGGAAGAATATGTGGCGGATTCGCTGGGTTCTCAAGTAAATTTACCCTCTTGTTCCTGTAGAACAGTGGTTCCCAGCCTATTTGTGCCCCAATGGTGCTCCTTGGCAGCCCATTTCCTAAAACTGACCCACCTTATTTTCCACATGTTTGTAATTAATGTTTGCTGTTTGTTTTAAATTTGTATGCTTTTCTTATGTCTTCACCCCTGCTCCTCTTCCTTTATCTCTAGTCCCCCTGACTCACAGGTGACATCTTCTCTAGTCGGAGTTGTTCACTTTTCCTTTACTTCACCAACTGGCCTAGACCGCCATTAAGATTTCTCCCGACACAAACTCCACAGAACCTGCCCGACAAACATTTTAGGGGGAAATTTATCAAAACCTGTCCAGAGGAAAAGTTGACCATAGCAACCAATCAGATCGCTTCTTTCATTTTTAACAAGGCCTCTGTAAAATGAAAGAAGCAATCTGATTGGTTGCTATGGGCAACTTTTTCTTTGCACAGGTTTTGATAAATCTCCCCCTTTTAGGTTCCTTTATCCAGCACAATGGGCACATCTTTACAATCTTCCATGTGCATTTCCTCACACACAGATAGTGCCCACTCTGTGCCCCCATATAGTAGTTATGCCCCCATACTGCCCCTATATAGTAGACTGCCCACATACAATAGTAGCCCCCAGTGCCCCCCCCCCCCCCATATAAAGTAGTTAGGCCACCTTTATGCCCCATATAGTTGTGGGCCGCCTTACAGCCCTATATAGTAGTAGACTGCCCCTATACTGTACCCCCATATAGTTATAGGCACTTATACTGACCACCATATTAGTCAGTTGTCCTCAGTGAATGGAGAGGCAACTCATATACTTGGCCAATACTCTCCTCACTGTCTGCACTGTTCAAAAGTCCCATAGAGAATAAATGGAGGTGTGGTTGAGCATACGCGCTTCCACTCCATTCACAGGGGACAAGAGACCTCTGTTCTCTTGATTGGAGGGAGCAGTAGTAGTCAGACCCCCACTAATCAGCTATTTATCCCTTACCCTGTAGCTAGGGATAACTTTTAAACTTGGAATAACCCCTTTAATATTAGCAAGAAAAGCCCCTCTAACTGGCCCCAAACCAACCACACCTCACAACACTTACTGTGAAAAGTTTGCAATGTGTATTTGTTTTTTTCCCTCTTTGCACTTTGTTTAAAATCCCTTCCTGCACATATGTGGACATTTATCAACAGGTTTAGTCAGGTTTTCTTTACTATAATTGTCGCAAAATTGTCGCAACTGCGACTACACGATTTTCCGTGCGACATTTTGACTGGAAAGCGAGAAAAGTTTTCCAAAAATTAACTACGTAGTAATAATTTTAAAATGGACTATGGGTAGTCGGGTATTAAACAGGGTTAAAAATTGACTAAATTTACTCCAGCTCAAACATGGAGCAGAAAAAGCTACTACCAAAGTAAAAAAGGAAAAATTGCTTACGTGAAAGAAACCAGTTGATAAATAAGTCACACATAAGCAAAAAAAAGTAAAGAAAAAAGTACTAAAAAAAAGAATACATAAGCAAAACATTGATAAATGTCCCTCATTGTATTCTATACATTTCTCCTGTAAGGTCCTCTTATAGAGAAAGCTGCATTGCAGATCCCAAAGCCTAACTCTCCTTTTTAAATTTTTAACTACATTAAAGAGACGTATGAGAGTAATTAGATTTTGCTCTTGGAGAGAGAGACAATCTGTTACAATTCTGTTATCTTTTTAATTAGATTGCCCAATTTTTTTAACATCATAAAATTGTTTGTACAGCGTAGTAAGCAAACCTGTCACAGTTGTGCTCTCCGAATGCTTTCCAAAGTAGAAATTTTATTAAAGTTTTCAGCAACAATAAAGAAAGTAATGGCGTGACACAAAGTCGGGAGAACTCAGATTTCACAAGCAAAGCGGCAAAGTCAACAATGGTTCAGGCATCAAATAAATGCAACAGGAAAGGAAAAGAGGAGTGGTTGGCGAATGCTTTATATCCCGAACATTTGACATTTCGTAAGATTCGATTAGTGGGTTGGGGTGCAAAATCAGCAAGGCAGAAGCACTCATCTGTGCACTGGGCCCCTCCATATAGCATCATGGCAAAAAAATATATATATACTGTTTGCTACTTACGTGCTCCTAAAAAGTGATGAAGTTGTGACATTTACTTACATAGTATGGCACCAGTGAATAGCAATGTGCCCAGTGCAGTGTTTCCCAACCAAGGTGCCTCCAGCTGTTGCAAAACTACAGTTTGTAGTTGTAGGGGAGCTGTAGTTTTGCAGCAGCTGGAGGCTGGTTGAACAACACTGGCCTAGTAAGCAAAGGCTGGATGACACTCCTATTCAGTCATTCTCACCGTTCATTGCAGATCAGCTTTTCCCTCCATATCAGATTACACATCCTGGTAATCAACTCTGTAAGGGCAATGAACAAGCAGGTACTTGGGAGATTTCAGCTGTGAAGCCAAGAGATCGGTACAGGATAAGTAAAGTCATTCATCTGCAATTTTGCCAAATTCTTTACATGTAAAATCTACCTGGCGTTTAGAGGTGAGGGTATGATATTACTCCATGTCTTGGTGGGGTTATTTTGGAGCACTGACACCATCTCTGTGATAAAGTAAAGGAGCACTCTGCCTACTCCTCCGCTCTGCCGATGTTTTATGGAGTCTTCTCTGTTCTTTCAGGAGTCCTGTGGAACTTATCATCTTGCGACGCTGTAAAGATGACTATTATCCGTGATGCCCTGTCTTCTCTCACAAACACTGTGATCGTTCCACACTCCGGACTGAATAATTCCTCCTTTGACGATGATCACAAAATGAAATTCCAGTCATCCTCTGTTCTCCGCAATACCACTGGATGCATGAGGTAATAGAATGTTTTAATGGTTTTACAGAGCATGAAAAAAAACAACTATATTCTGAAGTGGAAACTAAAATTTGAGATTTTGAGGCTTTGTACCCCCAAAAAAATTTCAAAAATATAATTAAACTAAAATTGATTAAAAAAAATAGGTATTCCCAAAGGTTGTCTGGTTAAAAATTACTCTGATATTGGCCTCTTAGGGTTAGGGTGGGTTTCTACCTTCCTAACTACCTACCTATAGGCCAACCTGGCTACCTTACTGCATACCTGGCTGCCTAACTACATGCCTAGCTACTGAACTCCCGAACTACATACCTGGCTACTTGGCTACTGAACTTCCTACATACCTGGCCGAACTACCTACCTACATTGTAAAAATTCAGAAAATTTTGAAGCCATGGATAAAACCTATTTTGTACTACATACACACTATATATATATATATATATATATATATATATATATATATATATATATATATATATATATATATATATATATAATATATATACCAAACGAAACAAAGAGAGCGGCACTCCAGGTACGTGTAACCCCGTGCGGGTGTATTTATTCACACATCTTGAGAAAGGCTCTATTGAGGAGCCGAAACGTTGCGCTTTTCTACAGATGTGTGAATAAATACACCCGCACGGGGTTACACGTACCTGGAGTGCCGCTCTCTTTGTTTCGTTTGGTGAATTTCTTGGGGCCTGAGTCGGACCCTGGAGCTGAGCACCCAACAGGATCTGGAATCCTTGGCAATAGCCACGCATGGTGCTTCTTCATTTGGATTGTTACTATATATATATATATATATATATATATATATATATATATATATATACAAAATCAAAAAATGTTGCAGTATCTTGTAATACCTTTTTTATTGGACTAACAGAATTTTGTAGAGACAAGCTTTCGGAATTCCTCCCTTTATCAAGTCTAAAGCAAATCTAAGCTCACAAGCAGAAGAAATTGGTTCCATCTGACAAATATGCAGGAAATAAGACAATAGATGTGGAGAATTTACACTAAGATAGGCCATAAATTGTAATAGCTATAGGAACATAGACTACATAGATAATAATGAGAAAAAGGGGGAGGGAGGGGGGAGCAGGGGAAAGACTTAAGCAGGACATAGTGAGATGCAACAGAGAATACAGTACAGCACAGGATATGAGAATACAGTACAGCACAGGATAAAAGAGAATACAGTACAGCACAGGATATAAGAGAATACAGTACAGCACAGGTTATAAGAGAAGACAGTACAGGATATAAGAGAAGACAGTACAGCTCAGGATATAAGAGAATAAAGTACAGCACAGGATATAAGAGAATACAGTACAGCACAGGATATAAGAGAATACAGTACAGCACATGATATAAGAGAATACAGTACAGCACAGGATATAAGAGAATACAGTACAGCACAGGATATAAGAGAATAAAGTACAGCACAGGATATAAGAGAATACAGTACAGCACAGGATATAAGGGAATACAGTACAGCACAGGATATAAGAGAATACAGTACAGCACAGGATATAAGGGAATACAGTACAGCACAGGATATAAGAGAATATAGTACAGCACAGGATATAAGGGAATACAGTACAGCACAGGATATAAGGGAATACAGTACAGCACAGGATATAAGAGAATATAGTACAGCACAGGATATAAGGGAATACAGTACAGCACAGGATATAAGGGAATACAGTACAGCACAGGATATAAGGGAATACAGTACAGCACAGGATATAAGAGAATACAGTACAGGATATAAGAGAAGACAGTACAGGATATAAGAGAAGACAGTACAGGATATAAGAGAATACAGTACAGTACAGGATATAAGTGAAGACAGTACAGCACAGGATATAAGAGAATACAGTACAGCACAGGTTATAAAAAGTTTGGATAATGCGATAAGAAGCTCAAATTCACATTGAGTCCTCTGTTTTTGGAATAAAAAAAACCAGTATAATTTTAGCTTCAAATGTCTTTCTCTCTTGTGTGTTTTTGAAGTTCCCTCTCAGTATCCTGATTGTAAGGTCATGTATGGAGGGGCCTGTTCGGGTAAAATGGTGTCCAGCTGGGGTGCAGTAGTCCTTTTCTTTATGGCGGTTGATGGAATGTCTGTGTAGATTCATTCTTTCGTTGAGTTTCTGGCTGGTTTCATCAATGTAGCATCCCATGTCACACTTGGTGCATTGTATCATGTAGACCAGATTTGGGGATGTGCAGGAGTATAGTCCCCTAATGTTATATGTCTTGTTGTTGTGGGCGGCTTCCATCTTGGTGCAGATATGTTGGCAGAGTTTACAGCGGGGTTTGGTGCAGGGTTTGGTCCCATTCTCTGTGTCTGTTCTTTCTGTAGGTAATTTTCGGCTGACCAGCTTTTGTTGTAAATTGTGTGGTTGTCTGAAGGCCAAGATGGGAGGTTTAGGGAAGATTTCTTTTAGCATCCCATCTTCCACCAATATCGGCTGCAGGTCCTTGATAATTTTGCGTATTTCTTCAAGGTCCGCATTGTATGTGGCTACCAGTGGTACGCGTGGTGATGGTTGTATCTCTCTATATTGTAGCAGGTGTTCCCGTGGTGTTTGAAGGGCGGAGTGTATTTTCCTACCGATAGTCCTTGGTTTGTATCCTTCTTGTTTGAATTTCTCAGAGTTTGTAGGTGCAGGTCTCGGTCATCAGGGTTGGAGCAGATGCAATGGTGCCTGGTGGCTTGGCTGTATATGATGCCTTTCTTTGTGTGTGAAGGATGGAAACTGGATTCATGTAGATAGCTGGATCGGTCTGTAGGTTTTCTGTATACAGACGTTTGTAGTGTGTTCCTGTTTATTGTGACAGTAGTGTCCAGGAAGTTCACACTTTCTGTAGAGAAGTCCATTTTGAGTTTGATAGATGGATTCAATGTGTTAAAGGCATCATGAAACTTTCTGAGTTTTTCTTTTCCTTCTGTCCAAATGATGAAAATATCATCGATGTAACTGTAGTATCTGTAGGGTTTGTGAAGTTGTGTGTCTAGAAATCATTGTTCAAAGTCAGCCTTGAATAGGTTGGCATATTGTGGTGCCATCCGGGTCCCCATTGCAGTGCCCATCATTTGTAGATATAGGTCACTGTTGAAGCTGAAGTAGTTGTGTAGTTTACTGATGTCTCCAGGGCTGTATTTCCGGTTGTGGGTTTGGGATGAGAGGAACAGGGAGCAGGCATCAATTCCATGTCTGTGTGGGCTGTTGCTGTACAGGTATTCTACATCCATTGTTACTAATATGAAGTTGGCAGGCAACTTTGTAATCCGAGTTTAAGAAAGTCTTTAATAGGTTTTCTACTAGGCCAGAGATCTGTTTCGTTAATGTGTCCATACCTGTTATTATTGGTCTGTCTGTTCCCAGTTTTGTGGATTTTTGGAAGCATGTAGAATGTCCCTGTTATGGGATTTGTGGGTATGAGTGTCTCTAATCCTTTCTGTGTCTCTTTTGGGAAGGATCCAATCAATTTCTTCAATTCCATAGTGTATTCTTCGGTGGAGTTTTCTGTCAGTTTCTTGTATGTTGTGTCTGACAATTGTCTGTTTCCCTCTTTGATGTAATCCTCAGTGTTCAATATCACTACTGCTCCTCCCTTGTCTGCTGGTTTGATTATTCCTTAAATTTTTGATGGCGTCTCTTTCTAGTTTTGAGAGATTGTACAGGGTGGGCCATTTATATGGATACACCTTAATAAAATGGGAATGGTTGGTGATATTAACTTCCTGTTTGTGGCACATTAGAATATGTGAGGGGGGAAACTTTTCAAGATGGGTGGTGACCATGGCGGGCATTTTGAAGTCGGCCATTTTGAAACCAACTTTAGTTTTTTCAATAGGAAGAGGGTCATGTGACACATCAAACTTATTGGGAATTTCACAAGAATAACAATGATGTGCTTGGTTTTAACTTAACTTTATTCTTTCATGAGTTATTTACAAGTATCTGACCACTTATAAGATGTGTTAATGTGCTGCCCATTGTGTTGGATTGTCAATGCAACCCTCTTCTCCCACTTTTCACACACTGATAGCAACACCGCAGGAGAAATGCTAGCACAGGCTTCCAGTATCCGTATACACTGCTATATACTACTATATACACCGCAGGAGAAATGCTAGCACAGGCTTCCAGTTTCCGTATACACTGCTATATACTACTATATACACCGCAGGAGAAATGCTAGCACAGGCTTCCAGTTTCCGTATACACTGCTATATACTACTATATACACCGCAGGAGAAATGCTAGCACAGGCTTCCAGTATCTGTAGTTTCAGGTGCTGCAGAATGGGCAAAACTAAAATTGGAACAGGACCCTCAGATTACGCAGAAGATTTTGTTCAGTGATGAGGAAACTTTTATGTGAATGATGAAGTTAACAAACAAAACCACCGCTATTGGTCTGATAAGTATATAAATGGTATATAAATGGCCCATACAAAAAATATGGAGAAAAACTGTTCCAGGTTAAACCCCCCCAAAGGACGAGGGGGCACTCCCTCCGTCTGGAGAAGAAAAGG